>NW_027618040.1:0-87726 GCF_964187855.1 Myxine glutinosa | reverse complement strand
AACCACTTTTCGCACTTGTGTTAGTGTTGAAAAACCACTTTTCGCACTTGTGTTGGTGCAGGAAACCACTTTTGCACTTGTATTAGTGTGGAAAAAACACTTGTTGCACTTGTGATAGTGTTGAAAAACCACTTTTTGCACTTGTGTTAGTGTTGAAAAACCACTTTTCGCACTTGTTTTGGTGCAGGAAACCACTTTTGCACTTGTAATTAGTGTGGAAAAAACCACTTTTCACACTTGTGTTAGTGTTGAAAGACACTTTCGCACTTGTGTTAGTGTTGAAAAACCACTTTTCGCACTTGTGTTGGTGCAGGAAACCACTTTTGTACTTGTATTAGTGTGGAAAAAACACTTTTTGCACTTGTGATAGTGTTGAAAAAACACTTTTTGCACTTGTGTTAGTGTTGAAAACCACTTTCGCACTTGTGTTAGTGTTGAAAACCACTTTGCCTTGTGTTAGTGTTGGAAAAACCACTTTTCGCACTTGTGTTAGTGTTGAAAACCACTTTTCGCACTTGTGTTAGTTGTTGAAAAACCACTTTTCGCACTTGTGTTGGTGCAGGAGAACCACTTTTTGCACTTTGTATTAGTGTGGAAAAAAACACTTTTTTGCACTTGTGATAGTGTTGAAAAACCACTTTTCCACTTGTGTTAGTGTTGAAAAACCACTTTTCGCACTTGTGTTGGTGCAGGAAACCACTTTTGCACTTGTATTAGTGTGGAAAAACCACTTTTCGCACTTGTGTTAGTGTTGAAAAAACCACTTTTCGCACTTGTGTTAGTGTTGAAAAACCAACCTTTCGTACTTGTGTTCAGTGTTGAAAAACCACTTTTCTCGCACTTGTGTTCGTGCAGGAAACCACTTTTGCACTTGTATTAGTGTTGAAAAACCACTTTTCGCACTTGTGGTAGTGTTGAAAAAACCACTTTTTCGCACTTGTGGTTAGTGAAAGGAAACCACTTTTCGCACTTGTGTTAGTGTTGAAAACCCACTTTTTGCACTTGTGTTAGTGTTGAAAATCCACTTTTCGCACTTGTGTGGTGCAGGAAACCACTTTTGCACTTGTATTAGTGTGGAAAAAACACTTTTTGCACTTGTGATAGTGTTGAAAAACCACTTTTCGCACTTGTGTTTAGTGTTGAAAAGCCACTTTTCACACTTGTGTTGGTGCAGGAAACCACTTTTGCACTTGTATTAGTGTGGAAAAAAAACTTTTTGCACTTGTGATAGTGTTGAAAAACCACTTTTCGCACTTGTGTTAGTGTTGAAAAACCACCTTTTCGCACTTGTGTTGGTGCAGGGGAAACCACTTTTGCACTTGTTATTAGTGTGGAAAACCACTTTTCGCACTTGTGTTAGTGTTGAAAAACCACTTTTCGCACATGTGTTAGTGTTGAAAAACCACTTTTCGCACTTGTGTTAGTGTTGAAAAACCACTTTTCGCACTTGTGTTAGTGTTGAAAAAACCACTTTTCGCACTTGTGTTGGTGCAGAGAAACCACTTTTGCACTTGTATTAGTGTGGAAAACCACTTTTCGCACTTGTGTTAGTGTTGAAAAACCACTTTTCGCACATGTGTTAGTGTTGAAAAACCACTTTTCGCACTTGTGTTAGTGTTCAAAAACCACTTTTCGCACTTGTGTTGGTGTAGGAAACCACTTTTTGCACTTGTATTAGTGTGGCAAAAAACACTTTTTGCACTTGTGATAGTATTGAAAAACCACTTTTCGCACTTGTGTTAGTGTTGAAAAACCACTTTTCGCAATTGTGTTGGTGCAGGGAAACCACTTTTGCACTTGTATTAGTGTGGAAAACCACTTTTCGCACTTGTGTTAGTGTTGAAAAACCACTTTTCGCACTTGTGTTAGTGTTGAAAAACACTTTTCGCACTTGTGTTGGTGCAGGAAACCACTTTTGCACTTGTATTAGTGTGGCAAAATCACTTTTCGCACTTGTGTTAGTGTTGAAAAACCACTTTTCGCACTTGTGTTAGTGTTGAAAACCCACTTTTCGCACTTGTGTTGGTGCAGGAAACCACTTTTGCACTTGTATTAGTGTGGAAAAACCACTTTTCGCACTTGCGTTAGTGTTGAAAAAACCACTTTTCGCACTTGTGTTTAGTGTTTAAAAACCACTTTTCGCACTTATGTTAGTGAAGGAAACCGCTTTTCGCACTTGTGTTAGTGTTGAAAACCCACTTTTCGCACTTGTGTTAGTGTTGAAAATCCACTTTTCGCACTTCTGTTGGTGCAGGAAACCACTTTTGCACTTGTATTAGTGTGGAAAAAACACTTTTTGCACTTGTGATAGTGTTGAAAAACCACTTTTCGCACATGTGTTAGTGTTGAAAAACCACTTTTCACACTTGTGTTGGTGCAGGAAACCACTTTTGCACTTGTATTAGTGTGGAAAAAACACTTTTTGCACTTGTGATAGTGTTGAAAAACCACTTTTCGCACTTGTGTTAGTGAAGGAAACCACTTTTCGCACTTGTGTTAGTGTTGAAAACCCACTTTTCGCACTTGTGTTAGTGTTGAAAATCCACTTTTCGCACTTGTGTTGGTGCAGGCAACCACTTTTGCACTTGTATTAGTGTGGAAAAAACACTTTTTGCACTTGTGATAGTGTTGAAAAACCACTTTTCGCACTTGTGTTGGTGCAGGAAAACACTTTTGCACTTGTATTAGTGTGGAAAAAACACTTTTTGCACTTGTGATAATGTTGAAAAACCACTTTTCGCACTTGTGTTAGTGTTGAAAAACCACTTTTCGCACTCGTGTTGGTGCATGAAACCACTTTTGCACTTGTATTAGTGTGGAAAAACCACTTTTCGCACTTGTGTTAGTGTTGAAAAACCACTTTTTGCACTTGTTTTAGTGTTGAAAAACCACTTTTCGCACTTGTGTTAGTGAAGGAAACCACTTTTCGCACTTGTGTTAGTGTTGAAAACCCACTTTTCGCACTTGTGTTAGTGTTGAAAATCCACTTTTCGCACTTGTGTTGGTGCAGGAAACCACTTTTGCACTTGTATTAGTGTGGAAAAAACACTTTTTGCACTTGTGATAGTGTTGAAAAACCACTTTTCGCACTTGTGTTAGTGTTGAAAAACCACTTTTCGCACTTGTGTTGGTGCAGGAAACCACTTTTGCACTTGTATTAGTGTGGAAAAAACACTTTTTGCACTTGTGATAGTGTTGAAAAACCACTTTTCGCACTTGTGTTAGTGTTGAAAAACCACTTTTCGCACTTGTGTTAGTGAAGGAAACCACTTTTCACACTTGTGTTAGTGTTGAAAACCCACTTTTCGCACTTGTGTTAGTGTTGAAAATCCACTTTTCGCACTTGTGTTGGTGCAGGAAACCACTTTTGCACTTGTATTAGTGTGGAAAAAACACTTTTTGCACTTGTGATAGTGTTGAAAAAACCACTTTTCGCACTTGTGTTAGTGTTGAAAAACCACTTTTCGCACTTGTGTTGGTGCAGGAAACCACTTTTTGCACTTGTATTAGTGTGGAAAAACCACTTTTCGCACTTGTGTTAGTGTTGAAAAACCACTTTTCACACTTGTGTTGGTGCAGGAAACCACTTTTGCACTTATATTAGTGTTGAAAAAAACTTTTTGCACTTGTGATAGTGTTGAAAAACCACTTTTCGCACTTGTGTTAGTGAATGAAACCACTTTTCGCACTTGTGTTAGTGTTGAGAAAACCCACTTTTCGCACTTGTGTTAGTGTTGAAAATCCACTTTTAGCACTTGTGTTGGTGCAGGAAACCACTTTTGCACTTGTATTAGTGTGGAAAAAACACTTTTTGCACTTGTGATAGTGTTGAAAAACCACTTTTTGCACTTGTGTTAGTGTTGAAAAACCACTTTTCACACTTGTGTTGGTGCAGGAAACCACTTTTGCACTTGTATTAGTGTGGGAAAAAAACTTTTTGCACTTGTGATAGTGTTGAAAAACCACTTTTCGCACTTGTGTTAGTGTTGAAAAACCACTTTTCGCACTTGTGTTGGTGCAGGAAACCACTTTTGCACTTGTATTAGTGTGGAAAACCACTTTTCGCGCTTGTGTTAGTGTTGAAAAACCACTTTTCGCACATGTGTTACTGTTGAAAAACCACTTTTCGCACTTGTGTTAGTGTTGAAAATCCACTTTTCGCACTTGTGTTGGTGCAGGAAACCACTTTTGCACTTGTATTAGTGTGGAAAAAACACTTTTTGCACTTGTGATAGTGTTGAAAAACCACTTTTCGCACTTGTGTTGGTGCAGGAAAACACTTTTGCACTTGTATTAGTGTGGAAAAAACACTTTTTGCACTTGTGATAGTGTTGAAAAACCACTTTTCGCACTTGTGTTAGTGTTGAAAAACCACTTTTCGCACTTGTGTTGGTGCAGGAAACTACTTTTGCACTTGTATTAGTGTGGAAAAACCACTTTTCGCACTTGTGTTAGTGTTGAAAAACAACTTTTCGCACTTGTTTTAGTGTTGAAAAACCACTTTTCGCACTTGTGTTAGTGAAGGAAACCACTTTTCGCACTTGTGTTAGTGTTGAAAACCAACTTTTCGCACTTGTGTTAGTGTTGAAAATCCACTTTTCGCACTTGTGTTGGTGCAGGAAACCACTTTTGCACTTGCATTAGTGTGGAAAAAACACTTTTTGCACCTGTGATAGTGTTGAAAAACCACTTTTCGCACTTGTGTTAGTGTGGAAAAACCACTTTTCGCACTTGTGTTGGTGCAGGAAACCACTTTTGCACTTGTATTAGTGTGGAAAAAACACGTGTTGCACTTGTGATAGTGTTGAAAAACCACTTTTCGCACTTGTGTTAGTGTTGAAAAACCACTTTTCGCACTTGTTTTGGTGCAGGAAACCACTTTTGCACTTGTATTAGTGTGGAAAAACCATTTTTCACACTTGTGTTAGTGTTGAAAGACCACTTTTCGCACTTGTGTTAGTGTTGAAAAACCACTTTTCGCACTTGTGTTGGTGCAGGAAACCACTTTTGTACTTGTATTAGTGTGGAAAAAACACTTTTTGCACTTGTGATAGTGTTGAAAAAACACTTTTTGCACTTGTGTTAGTGTTGAAAAACCACTTTTCGCACTTGTGTTAGTGTTGAAAAACCACTTTTCGCACTTGTGTTAGTGTTGAAAAACCACTTTTCGCACTTGTGTTAGTGTTGAAAAACCACTTTTCGCACTTGTGTTAGTGTTGAAAAACCACTTTTCGCACTTGTGTTAGTGTTGAAAAACCACTTTTCGCACTTGTGTTGGTGCAGGAAACCACTTTTGCACTTGTATTAGTGTGGAAAAAACACTTTTTGCACTTGTGATAGTGTTGAAAAACCACTTTTCCCACTTGTGTTAGTGTTGAAAAACCACTTTTCGCACTTGTGTTGGTGCAGGAAACCACTTTTGCACTTGTATTAGTGTGGAAAAACCACTTTTCGCACTTGTGTTAGTGTTGAAAAACCACTTTTCGCACTTGTGTTAGTGTTGAAAAACCACCTTTCGTACTTGTGTTCATGTTGAAAAACCACTTTTCGCACTTGTGTTCGTGCAGGAAACCACTTTTGCACTTGTATTAGTGTTGAAAAACCACTTTTCGCACTTGTGTTAGTGTTGAAAAACCACTTTTCGCACTTGTGTTAGTGAAGGAAACGACTTTTCGCACTTGTGTTAGTGTTGAAAACCCACTTTTTGCACTTGTGTTAGTGTTGAAAATCCACTTTTCGCACTTGTGGTGGTGCAGGAAACCACTTTTGCACTTGTATTAGTGTGGAAAAAACACTTTTTGCACTTGTGATAGTGTTGAAAAACCACTTTTCGCACTTGTGTTAGTGTTGAAAAGCCACTTTTCACACTTGTGTTGGTGCAGGAAACCACTTTTGCACTTGTATTAGTGTGGAAAAAAAACTTTTTGCACTTGTGATAGTGTTGAAAAACCACTTTTCGCACTTGTGTTAGTGTTGAAAAACCACTTTTCGCACTTGTGTTGGTGCAGGAAACCACTTTTGCACTTGTATTAGTGTGGAAAACCACTTTTCGCACTTGTGTTAGTGTTGAAAAACCACTTTTCGCACATGTGTTAGTGTTGAAAAACCACTTTTCGCACTTGTGTTAGTGTTGAAAAACCACTTTTCGCACTTGTGTTAGTGTTGAAAAACCACTTTTCGCACTTGTGTTAGTGTTGAAAAACCACTTTTCCTACTTGTGTTGGTGCAGGAAACCACTTTTGCACTTGTATTAGTGTGGAAAAAACACTTTTTGCACTTGTGATAGTGTTGAAAAACCACTTTTCCCACTTGTGTTAGTGTTGAAAAACCACTTTTTGCACTTGTGTTGGTGCAGGAAACCACTTTTGCACTTGTATTAGTGTGGAAAAAACACTTTTTGCACTTGTGATAGTGTTGAAAAACCACTTTTCGCACTTGTGTTAGTGTTGAAAAACCACTTTTCGCACTTGTGTTAGTGTTGAAAAACCACCTTTCGTACTTGTGTTCATGTTGAAAAACCACTTTTCGCACTTGTGTTGGTGCAGGAAACCACTTTTGCACTTGTATTAGTGTTGAAAAACCACTTTTCGCACTTGTGTTAGTGTTGAAAAACCACCTTTCGCACTTGTGTTAGTGAAGGAAACCACTTTTGCACTTGTATTAGTGTGGAAAAAACACTTTTTGCACTTGTATTAGTGTGGCAAAAACACTTTTTGCACTTGTGATAGTATTGAAAAACCACTTTTCGCACTTGTGTTAGTGTTGAAAAACCACTTTTCGCACTTGTAGGAAACCACTTTTGCACTTGTATTAGTGTGGAAAACCACTTTTCGCACTTGTGTTAGTGTTGAAAAACCACTTTTCGCACATGTGTTAGTGTTGAAAAACCACTTTTCGCACTTGTGTTAGTGTTCAAAAACCACTTTTCGCACTTGTGTTGGTGCAGGAAACCACTTTTGCACTTGTATTAGTGTGGCAAAAACACTTTTTGCACTTGTGATAGTATTGAAAAACCACTTTTCGCACTTGTGTTAGTGTTGAAAAACCACTTTTTGCAATTGTGTTGGTGCAGGAAACCACTTTTGCACTTGTATTAGTGTGGAAAAACCACTTTTCGCACTTGCGTTAGTGTTGAAAAACCACTTTTCGCACTTGTGTTAGTGTTTAAAAACCACTTTTCGCACTTATGTTAGTGAAGGAAACCACTTTTCGCACTTGTGTTAGTGTTGAAAACCCACTTTTCGCACTTGTGTTAGTGTTGAAAATCCACTTTTCGCACTTGTGTTGGTGCAGGAAACCACTTTTGCACTTGTATTAGTGTGGATAAAACACTTTTTGCACTTGTGATAGTGTTGAAAAACCACTTTTCGCACTTGTGTTAGTGTTGAAAAACCACTTTTCACACTTGTGTTGGTGCAGGAAACCACTTTTGCACTTGTATTAGTGTGGAAAAAACACTTTTTGCACTTGTGATAGTGTTGAAAAACCACTTTTCGCACTTGTGTTAGTGAAGGAAACCACTTTTCGCACTTGTATTAGTGTGGAAAAAACACTTTTTGCACTTGTGATAGTGTTGAAAAACCACTTTTCGCACTTGTGTTAGTGTTGAAAAACCACTTTTCGCACTTGTGTTAGTGTTGAAAAACCACTTTTCGCACTTGTGTTAGTGTTGAAAAACCACTTTTCGCACTTGTGTTAGTGAAGGAAACCACTTTTGCACTTGTATTATTGTGGAAAAACCACTTTTCGCACTTGCGTTAGTGTTGAAAAACCACTTTTCGCACTAGTGTTAGTGTTGAAAAACCACTTTTCGCACTTGTGTTAGTGAAGGAAACCACTTTTCGCACTTGTGTTAGTGTTGAAAACCCACTTTTCGCACTTGTGTTAGTGTTGAAAATCCACTTTTCGCACTTGTGTTGGTGCAGGAAACCACTTTTGCATTTGTATTAGTGTGGAAAAAACACTTTTTGCACTTGTGATAGTGTTGAAAAACCACTTTTCGCACTTGTGTTAGTGTTGAAAAACCACTTTTCACACTTGTGTTGGTGCAGGAAACCACTTTTGCACTTGTATTAGTGTGGAAAAAACACTTTTTGCACTTGTGATAGTGTTGAAAAACCACTTTTCGCACTTGTGTTAGTGTTGAAAAACTACTTTTCGCACTTGTGTTGGTGCAGGAAACCACTTTTGCACTTGTATTAGTGTGGAAAAAACACTTTTCGCACTTGTGTTAGTGTTAAAAAACCACTTTTCGAACTTGTGTTAGTGTTGAAAAACCACTTTTCGCACTTGTGTTGGTGCAGGAAACCACTTTTGCACTTGTATTAGTGGGTAAAAAACACTTTTTGCACTTGTGATAGTGTTGAAAAACCACTTTTCGCACTTGTGTTAGTGTTGAAAAACCACTTTTCGCACTTGTGTTGGTGCAGGAAACCACTTTTGCACTTGTATTAGTGTGGAAAAAACACTTTTTGCACTTATGATAGTGTTGAAAAACCACTTTTCCCACTTGTGTTAGTGTTGAAAAACCACTTTTCGCACTTGTCTTGGTGCAGGAAACCACTTTTGCACTTGTATTAGTGTGGAAAAACCACTTTTCGCACTTGTGTTAGTGTTCAAAAACCACTTTTCGCACTTGTGTTAGTGTTGAAAAACCACTTTTCGAACTTGTGTTAGTGATGGAAACC
Organism: Myxine glutinosa; assembly: GCF_964187855.1. Classification (NCBI taxonomy): domain Eukaryota; kingdom Metazoa; phylum Chordata; class Myxini; order Myxiniformes; family Myxinidae; genus Myxine; species Myxine glutinosa. Next base: position 79,039 of record NW_027618040.1, on the reverse strand, counting down.
ACTTTTCGCACTTGTGTTAGTGTTGAAAACCCACTTTTCGCACTTGTGTTAGTGTTGAAAATCCACTTTTCACACTTGTGTTGGTGCAGGAAACCACTTTTGCACTTGTATTAGTGTGGAAAAAACACTTTTTGCACTTGTGATAGTGTTGAAAAACCACTTTTCGCACTTGTGTTAGTGTTGAAAAACCACTTTTCGCACTTGTGTTGGTGCAGGAAACCACTTTTGCACTTGTATTAGAGTGGAAAAAACACTTTTTGCACTTGTGATAGTGTTGAAAAAACACTTTTCGCACTTGTGTTAGTGTTGAAAAACCACTTTTCGCACTTGTTTTGGTGCAGGAAACCACTTTTGCACTTGTAATAGTGTGGAAAAAACACTTTTTGCACTTGTGATAGTGTTGAAAAACCACTTTTCGCACTTGTGTTAGTGTTGAATGCATTTGTGTTAGTGTTGAAAAACCACTTTTCACACTTGTGTTAGTGTTGAAAAACCACTTTTCGCACTTGTGTTGGTGCAGGAAACCACTTTTGCACTTGTATTAGTGTTGAAAAAACACTTTTTGCACTTGTGATATTGTTGAAAAACCACTTTTCGCACTTGTGTTGGTGCAGGAAACCACTTTTGCACTTGTATTAGTGTGGAAAAACCACTTTTCGCACTTGTGATAGTGTTGAAAAACCACTTTTCGCACTTGTGTTAGTGTTGAAAAACCACTTTTCACACTTGTGTTGGTGCAGGAAACCACTTTTGCACTTGTATTAGTGTGGAAAAAACACTTTTTGCACTTGTGATAGTGTTGAAAAACCACTTTTCGCACTTGTGTTAGTGTTGAAAAACCACTTTTCGCACTTGTGTTGGTGCAGGAAACCACTTTTGCACTTGTATTAGTGTGGAAAAAACACTTTTTGCACTTGTGATAGTGTTGAAAAACCACTTTTCCCACTTGTGTTAGTGTTGAAAAACCACTTTTCGCACTTGTGTTGGTGCAGGAAACCACTTTTGCACTTGTATTAGTGTGGAAAAACCACTTTTCGCACTTGTGTTAGTGTTGAAAAACCACTTTTCGCACTTGTGTTAGTGTTGAAAAACCACTTTTCGAACTTGTGTTAGTGAAGGAAACCACTTTTCGCACTTGTGTTAGTGTTGAAAACCCACTTTTCGCACTTGTGTTGGTGTTGAAAATCCACTTTTCGCACTTGTGTTGGTGCAGGAAACCACTTTTGCACTTGTATTAGTGTGGAAAAAACACGTTTTGCACTTGTGATAGTGTTGAAAAACCACTTTTTGCACTTGTGTTAGTGTTGAAAAACCACTTTTACCACTTGTGTTGGTGCAGGAAACCACTTTTGCACTTGTATTAGTGTGGAAAAAACACTTTTTGCACTTGTGATAGTGTTGAAAAACCACTTTTCGCACTTGTGTTAGTGTTGAAAAACCACTTTTCACACTTGTGTTGGTGCAGGAAACCACTTTTGCACTTGTATTAGTGTGGAAAAAAAACTTTTTGCACTTGTGATAGTGTTGAAAAACCACTTTTCGCACTTGTGTTAGTGTTGAAAAACCACTTTTCGCACTTGTGTTGGTGCAGGAAACCACTTTTGCACTTGTATTAGTGTGGAAAACCACTTTTCGCACTTGTGTTCGTGTTGAAAAACCACTTTTCGCACATGTGTTAGTGTTGAAAAACCACTTTTCGCACTTGTGTTAGTGTTGAAAAACCACTTTTCGCACTTGTGTTAGTGTTGAAAAACCACTTTTCGCACTTGTGTTAGTGTTGAAAAACCACTTTTCGCACTTGTGTTAGTGAAGGAAACCACTTTTCGCACTTGTGTTAGTGTTGAAAACCCACTTTTTGCACTTGTGTTAGTGTTGAAAATCCACTTTTCGCACTTGTGGTGGTGCAGGAAACCACTTTTGCACTTGTATTAGTGTGGAAAAAACACTTTTTGCACTTGTGATAGTGTTGAAAAACCACTTTTCGCACTTGTGTTAGTGTTGAAAAACCACTTTTCACACTTGTGTTGGTGCAGGAAACCACTTTTGCACTTGTATTAGTGTGGAAAAAAAACTTTTTGCACTTGTGATAGTGTTGAAAAACCACTTTTCGCACTTGTGTTAGTGTTGAAAAACCACTTTTCGCACTTGTGTTGGTGCAGGAAACCACTTTTGCACTTGTATTAGTGTGGAAAACCACTTTTCGCACTTGTGTTCGTGTTGAAAAACCACTTTTCGCACATGTGTTAGTGTTGAAAAACCACTTTTCGCACTTGTGTTAGTGTTGAAAAACCACTTTTCGCACTTGTGTTAGTGTTGAAAAACCACTTTTCGCACTTGTGTTAGTGTTGAAAAACCACTTTTCCCACTTGTGTTGGTGCAGGAAACCACTTTTGCACTTGTATTAGTGTGGAAAAAACACTTTTTGCACTTGTGATAGTGTTGAAAAACCACTTTTCCCACTTGTGTTAGTGTTGAAAAACCACTTTTCGCACTTGTGTTGGTGCAGGAAACCACTTTTGCACTTGTATTAGTGTGGAAAAACCACTTTTCGCACTTGTGTTAGTGTTGAAAAACCACTTTTCGCACTTGTGTTAGTGTTGAAAAACCACCTTTCGTACTTGTGTTCATGTTGAAAAACCACTTTTCGCACTTGTGTTGGTGCAGGAAACCACTTTTGCACTTGTATTAGTGTTGAAAAACCACTTTTCGCACTTGTGTTAGTGTTGAAAAACCACCTTTCGCACTTGTGTTAGTGAAGGAAACCACTTTTGCACTTGTGTTGGTGCAGGAAACCACTTTTGCACTTGTATTAGTGTGGAAAAAACACTTTTTGCACTTGTGATAGTGTTGAAAAACCACTTTTCCCACTTGTGTTAGTGTTGAAAAACCACTTTTCGCACTTGTGTTGGTGCAGGAAACCACTTTTGCACTTGTATTAGTGTGGAAAAAACACTTTTTGCACTTGTGATAGTGTTGAAAAACCACTTTTCCCACTTGTGTTAGTGTTGAAAAACCACTTTTCGCACTTGTGTTGGTGCAGGAAACCACTTTTGCACTTGTATTAGTGTGGAAAAACCACTTTTCGCACTTGTGTTAGTGTTGAAAAACCACTTTTCGCACTTGTGTTAGTGTTGAAAAACCACCTTTCGTACTTGTGTTCATGTTGAAAAACCACTTTTCGCACTTGTGTTGGTGCAGGAAACCACTTTTGCACTTGTATTAGTGTTGAAAAACCACTTTTCGCACTTGTGTTAGTGTTGAAAAACCACCTTTCGTACTTGTGTTCATGTTGAAAAACCACCTTTCGCACTTGTGTTGGTGCAGGAAACCACTTTTGCACTTGTATTAGTGTGGAAAAAACACTTTTTGCACTTGTGATAGTGTTGAAAAACCACTTTTCCCACTTGTGTTAGTGTTGAAAAACCACTTTTCGCACTTGTGTTGGTGCAGGAAACCACTTTTGCACTTGTATTAGTGTGGAAAAACCACTTTTCGCACTTGTGTTAGTGTTGAAAAACCACTTTTCGCACTTGTGTTAGTGTTGAAAAACCACTTTTCGAACTTGTGTTAGTGAAGGAAACCACTTTTCGCACTTGTGTTAGTGTTGAAAACCCACTTTTCGCACTTGTGTTGGTGTTGAAAATCCACTTTTCGCACTTGTGTTGGTGCAGGAAACCACTTTTGCACTTGTATTAGTGTGGAAAAAACACGTTTTGCACTTGTGATAGTGTTGAAAAACCACTTTTTGCACTTGTGTTAGTGTTGAAAAACCACTTTTACCACTTGTGTTGGTGCAGGAAACCACTTTTGCACTTGTATTAGTGTGGAAAAAACACTTTTTGCACTTGTGATAGTGTTGAAAAACCACTTTTCGCACTTGTGTTAGTGTTGAAAAACCACTTTTCACACTTGTGTTGGTGCAGGAAACCACTTTTGCACTTGTATTAGTGTGGAAAAAAAACTTTTTGCACTTGTGATAGTGTTGAAAAACCACTTTTCGCACTTGTGTTAGTGTTGAAAAACCACTTTTCGCACTTGTGTTGGTGCAGGAAACCACTTTTGCACTTGTATTAGTGTGGAAAACCACTTTTCGCACTTGTGTTCGTGTTGAAAAACCACTTTTCGCACATGTGTTAGTGTTGAAAAACCACTTTTCGCACTTGTGTTAGTGTTGAAAAACCACTTTTCGCACTTGTGTTAGTGTTGAAAAACCACTTTTCGCACTTGTGTTAGTGTTGAAAAACCACTTTTCGCACTTGTGTTAGTGAAGGAAACCACTTTTCGCACTTGTGTTAGTGTTGAAAACCCACTTTTTGCACTTGTGTTAGTGTTGAAAATCCACTTTTCGCACTTGTGGTGGTGCAGGAAACCACTTTTGCACTTGTATTAGTGTGGAAAAAACACTTTTTGCACTTGTGATAGTGTTGAAAAACCACTTTTCGCACTTGTGTTAGTGTTGAAAAACCACTTTTCACACTTGTGTTGGTGCAGGAAACCACTTTTGCACTTGTATTAGTGTGGAAAAAAAACTTTTTGCACTTGTGATAGTGTTGAAAAACCACTTTTCGCACTTGTGTTAGTGTTGAAAAACCACTTTTCGCACTTGTGTTGGTGCAGGAAACCACTTTTGCACTTGTATTAGTGTGGAAAACCACTTTTCGCACTTGTGTTCGTGTTGAAAAACCACTTTTCGCACATGTGTTAGTGTTGAAAAACCACTTTTCGCACTTGTGTTAGTGTTGAAAAACCACTTTTCGCACTTGTGTTAGTGTTGAAAAACCACTTTTCGCACTTGTGTTAGTGTTGAAAAACCACTTTTCCCACTTGTGTTGGTGCAGGAAACCACTTTTGCACTTGTATTAGTGTGGAAAAAACACTTTTTGCACTTGTGATAGTGTTGAAAAACCACTTTTCCCACTTGTGTTAGTGTTGAAAAACCACTTTTCGCACTTGTGTTGGTGCAGGAAACCACTTTTGCACTTGTATTAGTGTGGAAAAACCACTTTTCGCACTTGTGTTAGTGTTGAAAAACCACTTTTCGCACTTGTGTTAGTGTTGAAAAACCACCTTTCGTACTTGTGTTCATGTTGAAAAACCACTTTTCGCACTTGTGTTGGTGCAGGAAACCACTTTTGCACTTGTATTAGTGTTGAAAAACCACTTTTTGCACTTGTGTTAGTGTTGAAAAACCACCTTTCGCACTTGTGTTAGTGAAGGAAACCACTTTTGCACTTGTATTAGTGTGGAAAAAACACTTTTTGCACTTGTGATAGTGTTGAAAAACCACTTTTCGCACTTGTGTTAGTGTTGAAAAACCACTTTTCGCACTTGTGTTAGTGTTGAAAAACCACTTTTCGCACTTGTGTTGGTGCAGGAAACCACTTTTGCACTTGTATTAGTGTGGAAAACCACTTTTCGCACTTGTGTTAGTGTTGAAAAACCACTTTTCGCACATGTGTTAGTGTTGAAAAACCACTTTTCGCACTTGTGTTAGTGTTCAAAAACCACTTTTCGCACTTGTGTTGGTGTAGGAAACCACTTTTGCACTTGTATTAGTGTGGCAAAAACACTTTTTGCACTTGTGATAGTATTGAAAAACCACTTTTCGCACTTGTGTTAGTGTTGAAAAACCACTTTTCGCAATTGTGTTGGTGCAGGAAACCACTTTTGCACTTGTATTAGTGTGGAAAACCACTTTTCGCACTTGTGTTAGTGTTGAAAAACCACTTTTCGCACTTGTGTTAGTGTTGAAAAACCACTTTTTGTACTTGTGTTGGTGCAGGAAACCACTTTTGCACTTGTATTAGTGTGGCAAAATCACTTTTCGCACTTGTGTTAGTGTTGAAAAACCACTTTTTGCACTTGTGTTAGTGTTGAAAACCCACTTTTCGCACTTGTGTTGGTGCAGGAAACCACTTTTGCACTTGTATTAGTGTGGAAAAACCACTTTTCGCACTTGCGTTAGTGTTGAAAAACCACTTTTCGCACTTGTGTTAGTGTTTAAAAACCACTTTTCGCACTTATGTTAGTGAAGGAAACCGCTTTTCGCACTTGTGTTAGTGTTGAAAACCCACTTTTCGCACTTGTGTTAGTGTTGAAAATCCACTTTTCGCACTTCTGTTGGTGCAGGAAACCACTTTTGCACTTGTATTAGTGTGGAAAAAACACGTTTTGCACTTGTGATAGTGTTGAAAAACCACTTTTTGCACTTGTGTTAGTGTTGAAAAACCACTTTTACCACTTGTGTTGGTGCAGGAAACCACTTTTGCACTTGTATTAGTGTGGAAAAAACACTTTTTGCACTTGTGATAGTGTTGAAAAACCACTTTTCGCACTTGTGTTAGTGTTGAAAAACCACTTTTCACACTTGTGTTGGTGCAGGAAACCACTTTTGCACTTGTATTAGTGTGGAAAAAAAACTTTTTGCACTTGTGATAGTGTTGAAAAACCACTTTTCGCACTTGTGTTAGTGTTGAAAAACCACTTTTCGCACTTGTGTTGGTGCAGGAAACCACTTTTGCACTTGTATTAGTGTGGAAAACCACTTTTCGCACTTGTGTTCGTGTTGAAAAACCACTTTTCGCACATGTGTTAGTGTTGAAAAACCACTTTTCGCACTTGTGTTAGTGTTGAAAAACCACTTTTCGCACTTGTGTTAGTGTTGAAAAACCACTTTTCGCACTTGTGTTAGTGTTGAAAAACCACTTTTCGCACTTGTGTTAGTGAAGGAAACCACTTTTCGCACTTGTGTTAGTGTTGAAAACCCACTTTTTGCACTTGTGTTAGTGTTGAAAATCCACTTTTCGCACTTGTGGTGGTGCAGGAAACCACTTTTGCACTTGTATTAGTGTGGAAAAAACACTTTTTGCACTTGTGATAGTGTTGAAAAACCACTTTTCGCACTTGTGTTAGTGTTGAAAAACCACTTTTCACACTTGTGTTGGTGCAGGAAACCACTTTTGCACTTGTATTAGTGTGGAAAAAAAACTTTTTGCACTTGTGATAGTGTTGAAAAACCACTTTTCGCACTTGTGTTAGTGTTGAAAAACCACTTTTCGCACTTGTGTTGGTGCAGGAAACCACTTTTGCACTTGTATTAGTGTGGAAAACCACTTTTCGCACTTGTGTTCGTGTTGAAAAACCACTTTTCGCACATGTGTTAGTGTTGAAAAACCACTTTTCGCACTTGTGTTAGTGTTGAAAAACCACTTTTCGCACTTGTGTTAGTGTTGAAAAACCACTTTTCGCACTTGTGTTAGTGTTGAAAAACCACTTTTCCCACTTGTGTTGGTGCAGGAAACCACTTTTGCACTTGTATTAGTGTGGAAAAAACACTTTTTGCACTTGTGATAGTGTTGAAAAACCACTTTTCCCACTTGTGTTAGTGTTGAAAAACCACTTTTCGCACTTGTGTTGGTGCAGGAAACCACTTTTGCACTTGTATTAGTGTGGAAAAACCACTTTTCGCACTTGTGTTAGTGTTGAAAAACCACTTTTCGCACTTGTGTTAGTGTTGAAAAACCACCTTTCGTACTTGTGTTCATGTTGAAAAACCACTTTTCGCACTTGTGTTGGTGCAGAAAACCACTTTTGCACTTGTATTAGTGTTGAAAAACCACTTTTCGCACTTGTGTTAGTGTTGAAAAACCACCTTTCGCACTTGTGTTAGTGAAGGAAACCACTTTTGCACTTGTATTAGTGTGGAAAAAACACTTTTTGCACTTGTGATAGTGTTGAAAAACCACTTTTCGCACTTGTGTTAGTGTTGAAAAACCACTTTTCGCACTTGTGTTAGTGTTGAAAAACCACTTTTCGCACTTGTGTTGGTGCAGGAAACCACTTTTGCACTTGTATTAGTGTGGAAAACCACTTTTCGCACTTGTGTTAGTGTTGAAAAACCACTTTTCGCACATGTGTTAGTGTTGAAAAACCACTTTTCGCACTTGTGTTAGTGTTCAAAAACCACTTTTCGCACTTGTGTTGGTGTAGGAAACCACTTTTGCACTTGTATTAGTGTGGCAAAAACACTTTTTGCACTTGTGATAGTATTGAAAAACCACTTTTCGCACTTGTGTTAGTGTTGAAAAACCACTTTTCGCAATTGTGTTGGTGCAGGAAACCACTTTTGCACTTGTATTAGTGTGGAAAACCACTTTTCGCACTTGTGTTAGTGTTGAAAAACCACTTTTCGCACTTGTGTTAGTGTTGAAAAACCACTTTTTGTACTTGTGTTGGTGCAGGAAACCACTTTTGCACTTGTATTAGTGTGGCAAAATCACTTTTCGCACTTGTGTTAGTGTTGAAAAACCACTTTTTGCACTTGTGTTAGTGTTGAAAACCCACTTTTCGCACTTGTGTTGGTGCAGGAAACCACTTTTGCACTTGTATTAGTGTGGAAAAACCACTTTTCGCACTTGCGTTAGTGTTGAAAAACCACTTTTCGCACTTGTGTTAGTGTTTAAAAACCACTTTTCGCACTTATGTTAGTGAAGGAAACCGCTTTTCGCACTTGTGTTAGTGTTGAAAACCCACTTTTCGCACTTGTGTTAGTGTTGAAAATCCACTTTTCGCACTTCTGTTGGTGCAGGAAACCACTTTTGCACTTGTATTAGTGTGGAAAAAACACTTTTTGCACTTGTGATAGTGTTGAAAAACCACTTTTCGCACATGTGTTAGTGTTGAAAAACCACTTTTCACACTTGTGTTGGTGCAGGAAACCACTTTTGCACTTGTATTAGTGTGGAAAAAACACTTTTTGCACTTGTGATAGTGTTGAAAAACCACTTTTCGCACTTGTGTTAGTGAAGGAAACCACTTTTCGCACTTGTGTTAGTGTTGAAAACCCACTTTTCGCACTTGTGTTAGTGTTGAAAATCCACTTTTCGCACTTGTGTTGGTGCAGGCAACCACTTTTGCACTTGTATTAGTGTGGAAAAAACACTTTTTGCACTTGTGATAGTGTTGAAAAACCACTTTTCGCACTTGTGTTGGTGCAGGAAAACACTTTTGCACTTGCATTAGTGTGGAAAAAACACTTTTTGCACTTGTGATAGTGTTGAAAAACCACTTTTCGCACTTGTGTTAGTGTTGAAAAACCACTTTTCGCACTCGTGTTGGTGCATGAAACCACTTTTGCACTTGTATTAGTGTGGAAAAACCAATTTTCGCACTTGTGTTAGTGTTGAAAAACCACTTTTCGCACTTGTTTTAGTGTTGAAAAACCACTTTTCGCACTTGTGTTAGTGAAGGAAACCACTTTTCGCACTTGTGTTAGTGTTGAAAACCCACTTTTCGCACTTGTGTTAGTGTTGAAAATCCACTTTTCGCACTTGTGTTGGTGCAGGAAACCACTTTTGCACTTGTATTAGTGTGGAAAAAACACTTTTTGCACTTGTGATAGTGTTGAAAAACCACTTTTCGCACTTGTGTTAGTGTTGAAAAACCACTTTTCGCACTTGTGTTGGTGCAGAAAACCACTTTTGCACTTGTATTAGTGTGGAAAAAACACTTTTTGCACTTGTGATAGTGTTGAAAAACCACTTTTCGCACTTGTGTTAGTGTTGAAAAACCACTTTTCGAACTTGTGTTAGTGTTGAAAAACCACTTTTCGCACTTGTGTTGGTGCAGGAAACCACTTTTGCACTTGTATTAGTGGGTAAAAAACACTTTTTGCACTTGTGATAGTGTTGAAAAACCACTTTTCGCACTTGTGTTAGTGTTGAAAAACCACTTTTCGCACTTGTGTTGGTGCAGGAAACCACTTTTGCACTTGTATTAGTGTGGAAAAAACACTTTTTGCACTTATGATAGTGTTGAAAAACCACTTTTCCCACTTGTGTTAGTGTTGAAAAACCACTTTTCGCACTTGTCTTGGTGCAGGAAACCACTTTTGCACTTGTATTAGTGTGGAAAAACCACTTTTCGCACTTGTGTTAGTGTTCAAAAACCACTTTTCGCACTTGTGTTAGTGTTGAAAAACCACTTTTCGAACTTGTGTTAGTGATGGAAACCACTTTTCGCACTTGTGTTAGTGTTGAAAACCCACTTTTCGCACTTGTGTTAGTGTTGAAAATCCACTTTTCACACTTGTGTTGGTGCAGGAAACCACTTTTGCACTTGTATTAGTGTGGAAAAAACACTTTTTGCACTTGTGATAGTGTTGAAAAACCACTTTTCGCACTTGTGTTAGTGTTGAAAAACCACTTTTCGCACTTGTGTTGGTGCAGGAAACCACTTTTGCACTTGTATTAGTGTGGAAAAAACACTTTTTGCACTTGTGATAGTGTTGAAAAAACACTTTTCGCACTTGTGTTAGTGTTGAAAAACCACTTTTCGCACTTGTTTTGGTGCAGGAAACCACTTTTGCACTTGTAATAGTGTGGAAAAAACACTTTTTGCACTTGTGATAGTGTTGAAAAACCACTTTTCGCACTTGTGTTAGTGTTGAATGCATTTGTGTTAGTGTTGAAAAACCACTTTTCACACTTGTGTTAGTGTTGAAAAACCACTTTTCGTACTTGTGTTGGTGCAGGAAACCACTTTTGCACTTGTATTAGTGTGGAAAAAAACACTTTTTGCACTTGTGATATTGTTGAAAAACCACTTTTCGCACTTGTGTTGGTGCAGGAAACCACTTTTGCACTTGTATTAGTGTGGAAAAACCATTTTTCGCACTTGTGATAGTGTTGAAAAACCACTTTTCGCACTTGTGTTAGTGTTGAAAAACCACTTTTCACACTTGTGTTGGTGCAGGAAACCACTTTTGCACTTGTATTAGTGTGGAAAAAACACTTTTTGCACTTGTGATAGTGTTGAAAAACCACTTTTCGCACTTGTGTTAGTGTTGAAAAACCACTTTTCGCACTTGTGTTGGTGCAGGAAACCACTTTTGCACTTGTATTAGTGTGGAAAAAACACTTTTTGCACTTGTGATAGTGTTGAAAAACCACTTTTCCCACTTGTGTTAGTGTTGAAAAACCACTTTTCGCACTTGTGTTGGTGCAGGAAACCACTTTTGCACTTGTATTAGTGTGGAAAAACCACTTTTCGCACTTGTGTTAGTGTTGAAAAACCACTTTTCGCACTTGTGTTAGTGTTGAAAAACCACTTTTCGAACTTGTGTTAGTGAAGGAAACCACTTTTCGCACTTGTGTTAGTGTTGAAAACCCACTTTTCGCACTTGTGTTGGTGTTGAAAATCCACTTTTCGCACTTGTGTTAGTGCAGGAAACCACTTTTGCACTTGTATTAGTGTGGAAAAAACACGTTTTGCACTTGTGATAGTGTTGAAAACCCACTTTTCGCACGTGTTAGTGTTGAAAAACCACTTTTACCACTTGTGTTGGTGCAGGAAACCACTTTTGCACTTGTATTAGTGTGGAAAAAACACTTTTTGCACTTGTGATAGTGTTGAAAAACCACTTTTCGCACTTGTGTTAGTGTTGAAAAACCACTTTTCGCACTTGTTTTGGTGCAGGAAACCACTTTTGCACTTGTATTAGTGTGGAAAAAACACTTTTTGCACTTGTGATAGTGTTGAAAAACCACTTTTCGCACTTGTGTTAGTGTTGAAAAACCACTTTTCGCACTTGTGTTAGTGTTGAAAAACCACTTTACGCACTTGTGTTGGTGCAGGAAACCACTTTTGTACTTGTATTAGTGTGGAAAAAACACTTTTTGCACTTGTGATAGTGTTGAAAAAACACTTTTTGCACTTGTGTTAGTGTTGAAAAACCACTTTTCGCACTTGTGTTAGTGTTGAAAAACCACTTTTCGCACTTGTGTTAGTGTTGAAAAACCACTTTTCGCACTTGTGTTAGTGTTGAAAAACCACTTTTCGCACTTGTGTTAGTGTTGAAAAACCACTTTTCGCACTTGTGTTGGTGCAGGAAACCACTTTTGCACTTGTATTAGTGTGGAAAAAACACTTTTTGCACTTGTGATAGTGTTGAAAAACCACTTTTCCCACTTGTGTTAGTGTTGAAAAACCACTTTTCGCACTTGTGTTGGTGCAGGAAACCACTTTTTCACTTGTATTAGTGTGGAAAAACCACTTTTCGCACTTGTGTTAGTGTTGAAAAACCACTTTTCGCACTTGTGTTAGTGTTGAAAAACCACCTTTCGTACTTGTGTTCATGTTGAAAAACCACTTTTCGCACTTGTGTTCGTGCAGGAAACCACTTTTGCACTTGTATTAGTGTTGAAAAACCACTTTTCGCACTTGTGTTAGTGTTGAAAAACCACTTTTCGCACTTGTGTTAGTGAAGGAAACCACTTTTCGCACTTGTGTTAGTGTTGAAAACCCACTTTTTGCACTTGTGTTAGTGTTGAAAATCCACTTTTCGCACTTGTGGTGGTGCAGGAAACCACTTTTGCACTTGTATTAGTGTGGAAAAAACACTTTTTGCACTTGTGATAGTGTTGAAAAACCACTTTTCGCACTTGTGTTAGTGTTGAAAAACCACTTTTCACACTTGTGTTGGTGCAGGAAACCACTTTTGCACTTGTATTAGTGTGGAAAAAAAACTTTTTGCACTTGTGATAGTGTTGAAAAACCACTTTTCGCACTTGTGTTAGTGTTGAAAAACCACTTTTCGCACTTGTGTTGGTGCAGGAAACCACTTTTGCACTTGTATTAGTGTGGAAAACCACTTTTCGCACTTGTGTTCGTGTTGAAAAACCACTTTTCGCACATGTGTTAGTGTTGAAAAACCACTTTTCGCACTTGTGTTAGTGTTGAAAAACCACTTTTCGCACTTGTGTTAGTGTTGAAAAACCACTTTTCGCACTTGTGTTAGTGTTGAAAAACCACTTTTCCCACTTGTGTTGGTGCAGGAAACCACTTTTGCACTTGTATTAGTGTGGAAAAAACACTTTTTGCACTTGTGATAGTGTTGAAAAACCACTTTTCCCACTTGTGTTAGTGTTGAAAAACCACTTTTCGCACTTGTGTTGGTGCAGGAAACCACTTTTGCACTTGTATTAGTGTGGAAAAACCACTTTTCGCACTTGTGTTAGTGTTGAAAAACCACTTTTCGCACTTGTGTTAGTGTTGAAAAACCACCTTTCGTACTTGTGTTCATGTTGAAAAACCACTTTTCGCACTTGTGTTGGTGCAGGAAACCACTTTTGCACTTGTATTAGTGTTGAAAAACCACTTTTCGCACTTGTGTTAGTGTTGAAAAACCACCTTTCGCACTTGTGTTAGTGAAGGAAACCACTTTTGCACTTGTATTAGTGTGGAAAAAACACTTTTTGCACTTGTGATAGTGTTGAAAAACCACTTTTCGCACTTGTGTTAGTGTTGAAAAACCACTTTTCGCACATGTGTTAGTGTTGAAAAACCACTTTTCGCACTTGTGTTAGTGTTGAAAAACCACTTTTCGCACTTGTGTTAGTGTTGAAAAACCACTTTTCGCACTTGTGTTAGTGTTGAAAAACCACTTTTCCCACTTGTGTTGGTGCAGGAAACCACTTTTGCACTTGTATTAGTGTGGAAAAAACACTTTTTGCACTTGTGATAGTGTTGAAAAACCACTTTTCCCACTTGTGTTAGTGTTGAAAAACCACTTTTCGCACTTGTGTTGGTGCAGGAAACCACTTTTGCACTTGTATTAGTGTGGAAAAACCACTTTTCGCACTTGTGTTAGTGTTGAAAAACCACTTTTCGCACTTGTGTTAGTGTTGAAAAACCACCTTTCGTACTTGTGTTCATGTTGAAAAACCACTTTTCGCACTTGTGTTGGTGCAGGAAACCACTTTTGCACTTGTATTAGTGTTGAAAAACCACTTTTCGCACTTGTGTTAGTGTTGAAAAACCACCTTTCGCACTTGTGTTAGTGAAGGAAACCACTTTTGCACTTGTATTAGTGTGGAAAAAACACTTTTTGCACTTGTGATAGTGTTGAAAAACCACTTTTCGCACTTGTGTTAGTGTTGAAAAACCACTTTTCGCACTTGTGTTAGTGTTGAAAAACCACTTTTCGCACTTGTAGGAAACCACTTTTGCACTTGTATTAGTGTGGAAAACCACTTTTCGCACTTGTGTTAGTGTTGAAAAACCACTTTTCGCACATGTGTTAGTGTTGAAAAACCACTTTTCGCACTTGTGTTAGTGTTCAAAAACCACTTTTCGCACTTGTGTTGGTGTAGGAAACCACTTTTGCACTTGTATTAGTGTGGCAAAAACACTTTTTGCACTTGTGATAGTATTGAAAAACCACTTTTCGCACTTGTGTTAGTGTTGAAAAACCACTTTTCGCAATTGTGTTGGTGCAGGAAACCACTTTTGCACTTGTATTAGTGTGGAAAACCACTTTTCGCACTTGTGTTAGTGTTGAAAAACCACTTTTCGCACTTGTGTTAGTGTTGAAAAACCACTTTTCGTACTTGTGTTGGTGCAGGAAACCACTTTTGCACTTGTATTAGTGTGGCAAAATCACTTTCCGCACTTGTGTTAGTGTTGAAAAACCACTTTTTGCACTTGTGTTAGTGTTGAAAACCCACTTTTCGCACTTGTGTTGGTGCAGGAAACCACTTTAGCACTTGTATTAGTGTGGAAAAAACACTTTTCGCACTTGCGTTAGTGTTGAAAAACCACTTTTTGCACTTGTGTTAGTGTTTAAAAACCACTTTTCGCACTTATGTTAGTGAAGGAAACCGCTTTTCGCACTTGTGTTAGTGTTGAAAACCCACTTTTCGCACTTGTGTTAGTGTTGAAAATCCACTTTTCGCACTTCTGTTGGTGCAGGAAACCACTTTTGCACTTGTATTAGTGTGGAAAAAACACTTTTTGCACTTGTGATAGTGTTGAAAAACCACTTTTCGCACATGTGTTAGTGTTGAAAAACCACTTTTCACACTTGTGTTGTTGCAGGAAACCACTTTTGCACTTGTATTAGTGTGGAAAAAACACTTTTTGCACTTGTGATAGTGTTGAAAAACCACTTTTCGCACTTGTGTTAGTGAAGGAAACCACTTTTCGCACTTGTGTTAGTGTTGAAAACCCACTTTTCGCACTTGTGTTAGTGTTGAAAATCCACTTTTCGCACTTGTGTTGGTGCAGGCAACCACTTTTGTACTTGTATTAGTGTGGAAAAAACACTTTTTGCACTTGTGATAGTGTTGAAAAACCACTTTTCGCACTTGTGTTGGTGCAGGAAAACACTTTTGCACTTGTATTAGTGTGGAAAAAACACTTTTTGCACTTGTGATAGTGTTGAAAAACCACTTTTCGCACTTGTGTTAGTGTTGAAAAACCACTTTTCGCACTCGTGTTGGTGCATGAAACCACTTTTGCACTTGTATTAGTGTGGAAAAACCACTTTTCGCACTTGTGTTAGTGTTGAAAAACCACTTTTCGCACTTGTTTTAGTGTTGAAAAACCACTTTTCGCACTTGTGTTAGTGTTGAAAACCCACTTTTCGCACTTGTGTTAGTGTTGAAAATCCACTTTTAGCACTTGTGTTGGTGCAGGAAACCACTTTTGCACTTGTATTAGTGTGGAAAAAACACTTTTTGCACTTGTGATAGTGTTGAAAAACCACTTTTTGCACTTGTGTTAGTGTTGAAAAACCACTTTTCACACTTGTGTTGGTGCAGGAAACCACTTTTGCACTTGTATTAGTGTGGGAAAAAAACTTTTTGCACTTGTGATAGTGTTGAAAAACCACTTTTCGCACTTGTGTTAGTGTTGAAAAACCACTTTTCGCACTTGTGTTGGTGCAGGAAACCACTTTTGCACTTGTATTAGTGTGGAAAACCACTTTTCGCGCTTGTGTTAGTGTTGAAAAACCACTTTTCGCACATGTGTTACTGTTGAAAAACCACTTTTCGCACTTGTGTTAGTGTTGAAAATCCACTTTTCGCACTTGTGTTGGTGCAGGAAACCACTTTTGCACTTGTATTAGTGTGGAAAAAACACTTTTTGCACTTGTGATAGTGTTGAAAAACCACTTTTCGCACTTGTGTTGGTGCAGGAAAACACTTTTGCACTTGTATTAGTGTGGAAAAAACACTTTTTGCACTTGTGATAGTGTTGAAAAACCACTTTTCGCACTTGTGTTAGTGTTGAAAAACCACTTTTCGCACTTGTGTTGGTGCAGGAAACTACTTTTGCACTTGTATTAGTGTGGAAAAACCACTTTTCGCACTTGTGTTAGTGTTGAAAAACAACTTTTCGCACTTGTTTTAGTGTTGAAAAACCACTTTTCGCACTTGTGTTAGTGAAGGAAACCACTTTTCGCACTTGTGTTAGTGTTGAAAACCAACTTTTCACACTTGTGTTAGTGTTGAAAATCCACTTTTCGCACTTGTGTTGGTGCAGGAAACCACTTTTGCACTTGTATTAGTGTGGAAAAAACACTTTTTGCACCTGTGATAGTGTTGAAAAACCACTTTTCGCACTTGTGTTAGTGTGGAAAAACCACTTTTCGCACTTGTGTTGGTGCAGGAAACCACTTTTGCACTTGTATTAGTGTGGAAAAAACACTTGTTGCACTTGTGATAGTGTTGAAAAACCACTTTTCGCACTTGTGTTAGTGTTGAAAAACCACTTTTCGCACTTGTTTTGGTGCAGGAAACCACTTTTGCACTTGTATTAGTGTGGAAAAACCACTTTTCACACTTGTGTTAGTGTTGAAAGACCACTTTTCGCACTTGTGTTAGTGTTGAAAAACCACTTTTCGCACTTGTGTTGGTGCAGGAAACCACTTTTGTACTTGTATTAGTGTGGAAAAAACACTTTTTGCACTTGTGATAGTGTTGAAAAAACACTTTTTGCACTTGTGTTAGTGTTGAAAAACCACTTTTCGCACTTGTGTTAGTGTTGAAAAACCACTTTTCGCACTTGTGTTAGTGTTGAAAAACCACTTTTCGCACTTGTGTTAGTGTTGAAAAACCACTTTTCGCACTTGTGTTAGTGTTGAAAAACCACTTTTCGCACTTGTGTTAGTGTTGAAAAACCACTTTTCGCACTTGTGTTGGTGCAGGAAACCACTTTTGCACTTGTATTAGTGTGGAAAAAACACTTTTTGCACTTGTGATAGTGTTGAAAAACCACTTTTCCCACTTGTGTTAGTGTTGAAAAACCACTTTTCGCACTTGTGTTGGTGCAGGAAACCACTTTTGCACTTGTATTAGTGTGGAAAAACCACTTTTCGCACTTGTGTTAGTGTTGAAAAACCACTTTTCGCACTTGTGTTAGTGTTGAAAAACCACCTTTCGTACTTGTGTTCATGTTGAAAAACCACTTTTCGCACTTGTGTTCATGCAGGAAACCACTTTTGCACTTGTATTAGTGTTGAAAAACCACTTTTCGCACTTGTGTTAGTGTTGAAAAACCACTTTTCGCACTTGTGTTAGTGAAGGAAACGACTTTTCGCACTTGTGTTAGTGTTGAAAACCCACTTTTTGCACTTGTGTTAGTGTTGAAAATCCACTTTTCGCACTTGTGGTGGTGCAGGAAACCACTTTTGCACTTGTATTAGTGTGGAAAAAACACTTTTTGCACTTGTGATAGTGTTGAAAAACCACTTTTCGCACTTGTGTTAGTGTTGAAAAGCCACTTTTCACACTTGTGTTGGTGCAGGAAACCACTTTTGCACTTGTATTAGTGTGGAAAAAAAACTTTTTGCACTTGTGATAGTGTTGAAAAACCACTTTTCGCACTTGTGTTAGTGTTGAAAAACCACTTTTCGCACTTGTGTTGGTGCAGGAAACCACTTTTGCACTTGTATTAGTGTGGAAAACCACTTTTCGCACTTGTGTTAGTGTTGAAAAACCACTTTTCGCACATGTGTTAGTGTTGAAAAACCACTTTTCGCACTTGTGTTAGTGTTGAAAAACCACTTTTCGCACTTGTGTTAGTGTTGAAAAACCACTTTTCGCACTTGTGTTAGTGTTGAAAAACCACTTTTCCTACTTGTGTTGGTGCAGGAAACCACTTTTGCACTTGTATTAGTGTGGAAAAAACACTTTTTGCACTTGTGATAGTGTTGAAAAACCACTTTTCCCACTTGTGTTAGTGTTGAAAAACCACTTTTTGCACTTGTGTTGGTGCAGGAAACCACTTTTGCACTTGTATTAGTGTGGAAAAAACACTTTTTGCACTTGTGATAGTGTTGAAAAACCACTTTTCGCACTTGTGTTAGTGTTGAAAAACCACTTTTCGCACTTGTGTTAGTGTTGAAAAACCACCTTTCGTACTTGTGTTCATGTTGAAAAACCACTTTTCGCACTTGTGTTGGTGCAGGAAACCACTTTTGCACTTGTATTAGTGTTGAAAAACCACTTTTCGCACTTGTGTTAGTGTTGAAAAACCACCTTTCGCACTTGTGTTAGTGAAGGAAACCACTTTTGCACTTGTATTAGTGTGGAAAAAACACTTTTTGCACTTGTATTAGTGTGGCAAAAACACTTTTTGCACTTGTGATAGTATTGAAAAACCACTTTTCGCACTTGTGTTAGTGTTGAAAAACCACTTTTCGCACTTGTAGGAAACCACTTTTGCACTTGTATTAGTGTGGAAAACCACTTTTCGCACTTGTGTTAGTGTTGAAAAACCACTTTTCGCACATGTGTTAGTGTTGAAAAACCACTTTTCGCACTTGTGTTAGTGTTCAAAAACCACTTTTCGCACTTGTGTTGGTGCAGGAAACCACTTTTGCACTTGTATTAGTGTGGCAAAAACACTTTTTGCACTTGTGATAGTATTGAAAAACCACTTTTCGCACTTGTGTTAGTGTTGAAAAACCACTTTTTGCAATTGTGTTGGTGCAGGAAACCACTTTTGCACTTGTATTAGTGTGGAAAAACCACTTTTCGCACTTGCGTTAGTGTTGAAAAACCACTTTTCGCACTTGTGTTAGTGTTTAAAAACCACTTTTCGCACTTATGTTAGTGAAGGAAACCACTTTTCGCACTTGTGTTAGTGTTGAAAACCCACTTTTCGCACTTGTGTTAGTGTTGAAAATCCACTTTTCGCACTTGTGTTGGTGCAGGAAACCACTTTTGCACTTGTATTAGTGTGGATAAAACACTTTTTGCACTTGTGATAGTGTTGAAAAACCACTTTTTGCACTTGTGTTAGTGTTGAAAAACCACTTTTCACACTTGTGTTGGTGCAGGAAACCACTTTTGCACTTGTATTAGTGTGGAAAAAACACTTTTTGCACTTGTGATAGTGTTGAAAAACCACTTTTCGCACTTGTGTTAGTGAAGGAAACCACTTTTCGCACTTGTATTAGTGTGGAAAAAACACTTTTTGCACTTGTGATAGTGTTGAAAAACCACTTTTCGCACTTGTGTTAGTGTTGAAAAACCACTTTTCGCACTTGTGTTAGTGTTGAAAAACCACTTTTCGCACTTGTGTTAGTGTTGAAAAACCACTTTTCGCACTTGTGTTAGTGAAGGAAACCACTTTTGCACTTGTATTATTGTGGAAAAACCACTTTTCGCACTTGCGTTAGTGTTGAAAAACCACTTTTCGCACTAGTGTTAGTGTTGAAAAACCACTTTTCGCACTTGTGTTAGTGAAGGAAACCACTTTTCGCACTTGTGTTAGTGTTGAAAACCCACTTTTCGCACTTGTGTTAGTGTTGAAAATCCACTTTTCGCACTTGTGTTGGTGCAGGAAACCACTTTTGCATTTGTATTAGTGTGGAAAAAACACTTTTTGCACTTGTGATAGTGTTGAAAAACCACTTTTCGCACTTGTGTTAGTGTTGAAAAACCACTTTTCACACTTGTGTTGGTGCAGGAAACCACTTTTGCACTTGTATTAGTGTGGAAAAAACACTTTTTGCACTTGTGATAGTGTTGAAAAACCACTTTTCGCACTTGTGTTAGTGTTGAAAAACTACTTTTCGCACTTGTGTTGGTGCAGGAAACCACTTTTGCACTTGTATTAGTGTGGAAAAAACACTTTTCGCACTTGTGTTAGTGTTAAAAAACCACTTTTCGAACTTGTGTTAGTGTTGAAAAACCACTTTTCGCACTTGTGTTGGTGCAGGAAACCACTTTTGCACTTGTATTCGTGGGTAAAAAACACTTTTTGCACTTGTGATAGTGTTGAAAAACCACTTTTCGCACTTGTGTTAGTGTTGAAAAACCACTTTTCGCACTTGTGTTGGTGCAGGAAACCACTTTTGCACTTGTATTAGTGTGGAAAAAACACTTTTTGCACTTATGATAGTGTTGAAAAACCACTTTTCCCACTTGTGTTAGTGTTGAAAAACCACTTTTCGCACTTGTCTTGGTGCAGGAAACCACTTTTGCACTTGTATTAGTGTGGAAAAACCACTTTTCGCACTTGTGTTAGTGTTCAAAAACCACTTTTCGCACTTGTGTTAGTGTTGAAAAACCACTTTTCGAACTTGTGTTAGTGATGGAAACCACTTTTCGCACTTGTGTTAGTGTTGAAAACCCACTTTTCGCACTTGTGTTAGTGTTGAAAATCCACTTTTCACACTTGTGTTGGTGCAGGAAACCACTTTTGCACTTGTATTAGTGTGGAAAAAACACTTTTTGCACTTGTGATAGTGTTGAAAAACCACTTTTCGCACTTGTGTTAGTGTTGAAAAACCACTTTTCGCACTTGTGTTGGTGCAGGAAACCACTTTTGCACTTGTATTAGAGTGGAAAAAACACTTTTTGCACTTGTGATAGTGTTGAAAAAACACTTTTCGCACTTGTGTTAGTGTTGAAAAACCACTTTTCGCACTTGTTTTGGTGCAGGAAACCACTTTTGCACTTGTAATAGTGTGGAAAAAACACTTTTTGCACTTGTGATAGTGTTGAAAAACCACTTTTCGCACTTGTGTTAGTGTTGAATGCATTTGTGTTAGTGTTGAAAAACCACTTTTCACACTTGTGTTAGTGTTGAAAAACCACTTTTCGCACTTGTGTTGGTGCAGGAAACCACTTTTGCACTTGTATTAGTGTTGAAAAAACACTTTTTGCACTTGTGATATTGTTGAAAAACCACTTTTCGCACTTGTGTTGGTGCAGGAAACCACTTTTGCACTTGTATTAGTGTGGAAAAACCACTTTTCGCACTTGTGATAGTGTTGAAAAACCACTTTTCGCACTTGTGTTAGTGTTGAAAAACCACTTTTCACACTTGTGTTGGTGCAGGAAACCACTTTTGCACTTGTATTAGTGTGGAAAAAACACTTTTTGCACTTGTGATAGTGTTGAAAAACCACTTTTCGCACTTGTGTTAGTGTTGAAAAACCACTTTTCGCACTTGTGTTGGTGCAGGAAACCACTTTTGCACTTGTATTAGTGTGGAAAAAACACTTTTTGCACTTGTGATAGTGTTGAAAAACCACTTTTCCCACTTGTGTTAGTGTTGAAAAACCACTTTTCGCACTTGTGTTGGTGCAGGAAACCACTTTTGCACTTGTATTAGTGTGGAAAAACCACTTTTCGCACTTGTGTTAGTGTTGAAAAACCACTTTTCGCACTTGTGTTAGTGTTGAAAAACCACTTTTCGAACTTGTGTTAGTGAAGGAAACCACTTTTCGCACTTGTGTTAGTGTTGAAAACCCACTTTTCGCACTTGTGTTGGTGTTGAAAATCCACTTTTCGCACTTGTGTTGGTGCAGGAAACCACTTTTGCACTTGTATTAGTGTGGAAAAAACACGTTTTGCACTTGTGATAGTGTTGAAAAACCACTTTTTGCACTTGTGTTAGTGTTGAAAAACCACTTTTACCACTTGTGTTGGTGCAGGAAACCACTTTTGCACTTGTATTAGTGTGGAAAAAACACTTTTTGCACTTGTGATAGTGTTGAAAAACCACTTTTCGCACTTGTGTTAGTGTTGAAAAACCACTTTTCACACTTGTGTTGGTGCAGGAAACCACTTTTGCACTTGTATTAGTGTGGAAAAAAAACTTTTTGCACTTGTGATAGTGTTGAAAAACCACTTTTCGCACTTGTGTTAGTGTTGAAAAACCACTTTTCGCACTTGTGTTGGTGCAGGAAACCACTTTTGCACTTGTATTAGTGTGGAAAACCACTTTTCGCACTTGTGTTCGTGTTGAAAAACCACTTTTCGCACATGTGTTAGTGTTGAAAAACCACTTTTCGCACTTGTGTTAGTGTTGAAAAACCACTTTTCGCACTTGTGTTAGTGTTGAAAAACCACTTTTCGCACTTGTGTTAGTGTTGAAAAACCACTTTTCGCACTTGTGTTAGTGAAGGAAACCACTTTTCGCACTTGTGTTAGTGTTGAAAACCCACTTTTTGCACTTGTGTTAGTGTTGAAAATCCACTTTTCGCACTTGTGGTGGTGCAGGAAACCACTTTTGCACTTGTATTAGTGTGGAAAAAACACTTTTTGCACTTGTGATAGTGTTGAAAAACCACTTTTCGCACTTGTGTTAGTGTTGAAAAACCACTTTTCACACTTGTGTTGGTGCAGGAAACCACTTTTGCACTTGTATTAGTGTGGAAAAAAAACTTTTTGCACTTGTGATAGTGTTGAAAAACCACTTTTCGCACTTGTGTTAGTGTTGAAAAACCACTTTTCGCACTTGTGTTGGTGCAGGAAACCACTTTTGCACTTGTATTAGTGTGGAAAACCACTTTTCGCACTTGTGTTCGTGTTGAAAAACCACTTTTCGCACATGTGTTAGTGTTGAAAAACCACTTTTCGCACTTGTGTTAGTGTTGAAAAACCACTTTTCGCACTTGTGTTAGTGTTGAAAAACCACTTTTCGCACTTGTGTTAGTGTTGAAAAACCACTTTTCGCACTTGTGTTGGTGCAGGAAACCACTTTTGCACTTGTATTAGTGTGGAAAAACCACTTTTCGCACTTGTGTTAGTGTTGAAAAACCACTTTTCGCACTTGTGTTAGTGTTGAAAAACCACCTTTCGTACTTGTGTTCATGTTGAAAAACCACTTTTCGCACTTGTGTTGGTGCAGGAAACCACTTTTGCACTTGTATTAGTGTTGAAAAACCACTTTTCGCACTTGTGTTAGTGTTGAAAAACCACCTTTCGCACTTGTGTTAGTGAAGGAAACCACTTTTGCACTTGTATTAGTGTGGAAAAAACACTTTTTGCACTTGTGATAGTGTTGAAAAACCACTTTTCGCACTTGTGTTAGTGTTGAAAAACCACTTTTCGCACTTGTGTTAGTGTTGAAAAACCACTTTTCGCACTTGTGTTGGTGCAGGAAACCACTTTTGCACTTGTATTAGTGTGGAAAACCACTTTTCGCACTTGTGTTAGTGTTGAAAAACCACTTTTCGCACATGTGTTAGTGTTGAAAAACCACTTTTCGCACTTGTGTTAGTGTTCAAAAACCACTTTTCGCACTTGTGTTGGTGTAGGAAACCACTTTTGCACTTGTATTAGTGTGGCAAAAACACTTTTTGCACTTGTGATAGTATTGAAAAACCACTTTTCGCACTTGTGTTAGTGTTGAAAAACCACTTTTCGCAATTGTGTTGGTGCAGGAAACCACTTTTGCACTTGTATTAGTGTGGAAAACCACTTTTCGCACTTGTGTTAGTGTTGAAAAACCACTTTTCGCACTTGTGTTAGTGTTGAAAAACCACTTTTTGTACTTGTGTTGGTGCAGGAAACCACTTTTGCACTTGTATTAGTGTGGCAAAATCACTTTTCGCACTTGTGTTAGTGTTGAAAAACCACTTTTTGCACTTGTGTTAGTGTTGAAAACCCACTTTTCGCACTTGTGTTGGTGCAGGAAACCACTTTTGCACTTGTATTAGTGTGGAAAAACCACTTTTCGCACTTGCGTTAGTGTTGAAAAACCACTTTTCGCACTTGTGTTAGTGTTTAAAAACCACTTTTCGCACTTATGTTAGTGAAGGAAACCGCTTTTCGCACTTGTGTTAGTGTTGAAAACCCACTTTTCGCACTTGTGTTAGTGTTGAAAATCCACTTTTCGCACTTCTGTTGGTGCAGGAAACCACTTTTGCACTTGTATTAGTGTGGAAAAAACACTTTTTGCACTTGTGATAGTGTTGAAAAACCACTTTTCGCACATGTGTTAGTGTTGAAAAACCACTTTTCACACTTGTGTTGGTGCAGGAAACCACTTTTGCACTTGTATTAGTGTGGAAAAAACACTTTTTGCACTTGTGATAGTGTTGAAAAACCACTTTTCGCACTTGTGTTAGTGAAGGAAACCACTTTTCGCACTTGTGTTAGTGTTGAAAACCCACTTTTCGCACTTGTGTTAGTGTTGAAAATCCACTTTTCGCACTTGTGTTGGTGCAGGCAACCACTTTTGCACTTGTATTAGTGTGGAAAAAACACTTTTTGCACTTGTGATAGTGTTGAAAAACCACTTTTCGCACTTGTGTTGGTGCAGGAAAACACTTTTGCACTTGTATTAGTGTGGAAAAAACACTTTTTGCACTTGTGATAGTGTTGAAAAACCACTTTTCGCACTTGTGTTAGTGTTGAAAAACCACTTTTCGCACTCGTGTTGGTGCATGAAACCACTTTTGCACTTGTATTAGTGTGGAAAAACCAATTTTCGCACTTGTGTTAGTGTTGAAAAACCACTTTTCGCACTTGTTTTAGTGTTGAAAAACCACTTTTCGCACTTGTGTTAGTGAAGGAAACCACTTTTCGCACTTGTGTTAGTGTTGAAAACCCACTTTTCGCACTTGTGTTAGTGTTGAAAATCCACTTTTCGCACTTGTGTTGGTGCAGGAAACCACTTTTGCACTTGTATTAGTGTGGAAAAAACACTTTTTGCACTTGTGATAGTGTTGAAAAACCACTTTTCGCACTTGTGTTAGTGTTGAAAAACCACTTTTCGCACTTGTGTTGGTGCAGAAAACCACTTTTGCACTTGTATTAGTGCAGGAAACCACTTTTGCACTTGTATTAGTGTGGAAAAACCACTTTTCGCACTTGCGTTAGTGTTGAAAAACCACTTTTCGCACTTGTGTTAGTGTTTAAAAACCACTTTTCGCACTTATGTTAGTGAAGGAAACCGCTTTTCGCACTTGTGTTAGTGTTGAAAACCCACTTTTCGCACTTGTGTTAGTGTTGAAAATCCACTTTTCGCACTTCTGTTGGTGCAGGAAACCACTTTTGCACTTGTATTAGTGTGGAAAAAACACTTTTTGCACTTGTGATAGTGTTGAAAAACCACTTTTCGCACATGTGTTAGTGTTGAAAAACCACTTTTCACACTTGTGTTGGTGCAGGAAACCACTTTTGCACTTGTATTAGTGTGGAAAAAACACTTTTTGCACTTGTGATAGTGTTGAAAAACCACTTTTCGCACTTGTGTTAGTGAAGGAAACCACTTTTCGCACTTGTGTTAGTGTTGAAAACCCACTTTTCGCACTTGTGTTAGTGTTGAAAATCCACTTTTCGCACTTGTGTTGGTGCAGGCAACCACTTTTGCACTTGTATTAGTGTGGAAAAAACACTTTTTGCACTTGTGATAGTGTTGAAAAACCACTTTTCGCACTTGTGTTGGTGCAGGAAAACACTTTTGCACTTGTATTAGTGTGGAAAAAACACTTTTTGCACTTGTGATAGTGTTGAAAAACCACTTTTCGCACTTGTGTTAGTGTTGAAAAACCACTTTTCGCACTCGTGTTGGTGCATGAAACCACTTTTGCACTTGTATTAGTGTGGAAAAACCAATTTTCGCACTTGTGTTAGTGTTGAAAAACCACTTTTCGCACTTGTTTTAGTGTTGAAAAACCACTTTTCGCACTTGTGTTAGTGAAGGAAACCACTTTTCGCACTTGTGTTAGTGTTGAAAACCCACTTTTCGCACTTGTGTTAGTGTTGAAAATCCACTTTTCGCACTTGTGTTGGTGCAGGAAACCACTTTTGCACTTGTATTAGTGTGGAAAAAACACTTTTTGCACTTGTGATAGTGTTGAAAAACCACTTTTCGCACTTGTGTTAGTGTTGAAAAACCACTTTTCGCACTTGTGTTGGTGCAGAAAACCACTTTTGCACTTGTATTAGTGTGGAAAAAACACTTTTTGCACTTGTGATAGTGTTGAAAAACCACTTTTCGCACTTGTGTTAGTGTTGAAAAACCACTTTTCGAACTTGTGTTAGTGTTGAAAAACCACTTTTCGCACTTGTGTTGGTGCAGGAAACCACTTTTGCACTTGTATTAGTGGGTAAAAAACACTTTTTGCACTTGTGATAGTGTTGAAAAACCACTTTTCGCACTTGTGTTAGTGTTGAAAAACCACTTTTCGCACTTGTGTTGGTGCAGGAAACCACTTTTGCACTTGTATTAGTGTGGAAAAAACACTTTTTGCA
Organism: Myxine glutinosa; assembly: GCF_964187855.1. Taxonomy (NCBI): domain Eukaryota; kingdom Metazoa; phylum Chordata; class Myxini; order Myxiniformes; family Myxinidae; genus Myxine; species Myxine glutinosa. The sequence continues at coordinate 52,757 of NW_027618040.1, read as the reverse complement.
CTTATGATAGTGTTGAAAAACCACTTTTCCCACTTGTGTTAGTGTTGAAAAACCACTTTTCGCACTTGTCTTGGTGCAGGAAACCACTTTTGCACTTGTATTAGTGTGGAAAAACCACTTTTCGCACTTGTGTTAGTGTTCAAAAACCACTTTTCGCACTTGTGTTAGTGTTGAAAAACCACTTTTCGAACTTGTGTTAGTGATGGAAACCACTTTTCGCACTTGTGTTAGTGTTGAAAACCCACTTTTCGCACTTGTGTTAGTGTTGAAAATCCACTTTTCACACTTGTGTTGGTGCAGGAAACCACTTTTGCACTTGTATTAGTGTGGAAAAAACACTTTTTGCACTTGTGATAGTGTTGAAAAACCACTTTTCGCACTTGTGTTAGTGTTGAAAAACCACTTTTCGCACTTGTGTTGGTGCAGGAAACCACTTTTGCACTTGTATTAGTGTGGAAAAAACACTTTTTGCACTTGTGATAGTGTTGAAAAAACACTTTTCGCACTTGTGTTAGTGTTGAAAAACCACTTTTCGCACTTGTTTTGGTGCAGGAAACCACTTTTGCACTTGTAATAGTGTGGAAAAAACACTTTTTGCACTTGTGATAGTGTTGAAAAACCACTTTTCGCACTTGTGTTAGTGTTGAATGCATTTGTGTTAGTGTTGAAAAACCACTTTTCACACTTGTGTTAGTGTTGAAAAACCACTTTTCGTACTTGTGTTGGTGCAGGAAACCACTTTTGCACTTGTATTAGTGTGGAAAAAAACACTTTTTGCACTTGTGATATTGTTGAAAAACCACTTTTCGCACTTGTGTTGGTGCAGGAAACCACTTTTGCACTTGTATTAGTGTGGAAAAACCACTTTTCGCACTTGTGATAGTGTTGAAAAACCACTTTTCGCACTTGTGTTAGTGTTGAAAAACCACTTTTCACACTTGTGTTGGTGCAGGAAACCACTTTTGCACTTGTATTAGTGTGGAAAAAACACTTTTTGCACTTGTGATAGTGTTGAAAAACCACTTTTCGCACTTGTGTTAGTGTTGAAAAACCACTTTTCGCACTTGTGTTGGTGCAGGAAACCACTTTTGCACTTGTATTAGTGTGGAAAAAACACTTTTTGCACTAGTGATAGTGTTGAAAAACCACTTTTCCCACTTGTGTTAGTGTTGAAAAACCACTTTTCGCACTTGTGTTGGTGCAGGAAACCACTTTTGCACTTGTATTAGTGTGGAAAAACCACTTTTCGCACTTGTGTTAGTGTTGAAAAACCACTTTTCGCACTTGTGTTAGTGTTGAAAAACCACTTTTCGAACTTGTGTTAGTGAAGGAAACCACTTTTCGCACTTGTGTTAGTGTTGAAAACCCACTTTTCGCACTTGTGTTGGTGTTGAAAATCCACTTTTCGCACTTGTGTTGGTGCAGGAAACCACTTTTGCACTTGTATTAGTGTGGAAAAAACACGTTTTGCACTTGTGATAGTGTTGAAAACCCACTTTTCGCACGTGTTAGTGTTGAAAAACCACTTTTACCACTTGTGTTGGTGCAGGAAACCACTTTTGCACTTGTATTAGTGTGGAAAAAACACTTTTTGCACTTGTGATAGTGTTGAAAAACCACTTTTCGCACTTGTGTTAGTGTTGAAAAACCACTTTTCGCACTTGTTTTGGTGCAGGAAACCACTTTTGCACTTGTATTAGTGTGGAAAAAACACTTTTTGCACTTGTGATAGTGTTGAAAAACCACTTTTCGCACTTGTGTTAGTGTTGAAAAACCACTTTTCGCACTTGTGTTAGTGTTGAAAAACCACTTTACGCACTTGTGTTGGTGCAGGAAACCACTTTTGTACTTGTATTAGTGTGGAAAAAACACTTTTTGCACTTGTGATAGTGTTGAAAAAACACTTTTTGCACTTGTGTTAGTGTTGAAAAACCACTTTTCGCACTTGTGTTAGTGTTGAAAAACCACTTTTCGCACTTGTGTTAGTGTTGAAAAACCACTTTTCGCACTTGTGTTAGTGTTGAAAAACCACTTTTCGCACTTGTGTTAGTGTTGAAAAACCACTTTTCGCACTTGTGTTGGTGCAGGAAACCACTTTTGCACTTGTATTAGTGTGGAAAAAACACTTTTTGCACTTGTGATAGTGTTGAAAAACCACTTTTCCCACTTGTGTTAGTGTTGAAAAACCACTTTTCGCACTTGTGTTGGTGCAGGAAACCACTTTTTCACTTGTATTAGTGTGGAAAAACCACTTTTCGCACTTGTGTTAGTGTTGAAAAACCACTTTTCGCACTTGTGTTAGTGTTGAAAAACCACCTTTCGTACTTGTGTTCATGTTGAAAAACCACTTTTCGCACTTGTGTTCGTGCAGGAAACCACTTTTGCACTTGTATTAGTGTTGAAAAACCACTTTTCGCACTTGTGTTAGTGTTGAAAAACCACTTTTCGCACTTGTGTTAGTGAAGGAAACCACTTTTCGCACTTGTGTTAGTGTTGAAAACCCACTTTTTGCACTTGTGTTAGTGTTGAAAATCCACTTTTCGCACTTGTGGTGGTGCAGGAAACCACTTTTGCACTTGTATTAGTGTGGAAAAAACACTTTTTGCACTTGTGATAGTGTTGAAAAACCACTTTTCGCACTTGTGTTAGTGTTGAAAAACCACTTTTCACACTTGTGTTGGTGCAGGAAACCACTTTTGCACTTGTATTAGTGTGGAAAAAAAACTTTTTGCACTTGTGATAGTGTTGAAAAACCACTTTTCGCACTTGTGTTAGTGTTGAAAAACCACTTTTCGCACTTGTGTTGGTGCAGGAAACCACTTTTGCACTTGTATTAGTGTGGAAAACCACTTTTCGCACTTGTGTTCGTGTTGAAAAACCACTTTTCGCACATGTGTTAGTGTTGAAAAACCACTTTTCGCACTTGTGTTAGTGTTGAAAAACCACTTTTCGCACTTGTGTTAGTGTTGAAAAACCACTTTTCGCACTTGTGTTAGTGTTGAAAAACCACTTTTCCCACTTGTGTTGGTGCAGGAAACCACTTTTGCACTTGTATTAGTGTGGAAAAAACACTTTTTGCACTTGTGATAGTGTTGAAAAACCACTTTTCCCACTTGTGTTAGTGTTGAAAAACCACTTTTCGCACTTGTGTTGGTGCAGGAAACCACTTTTGCACTTGTATTAGTGTGGAAAAACCACTTTTCGCACTTGTGTTAGTGTTGAAAAACCACTTTTCGCACTTGTGTTAGTGTTGAAAAACCACCTTTCATACTTGTGTTCATGTTGAAAAACCACTTTTCGCACTTGTGTTGGTGCAGGAAACCACTTTTGCACTTGTATTAGTGTTGAAAAACCACTTTTCGCACTTGTGTTAGTGTTGAAAAACCACCTTTCGCACTTGTGTTAGTGAAGGAAACCACTTTTGCACTTGTATTAGTGTGGAAAAAACACTTTTTGCACTTGTGATAGTGTTGAAAAACCACTTTTCGCACTTGTGTTAGTGTTGAAAAACCACTTTTCGCACATGTGTTAGTGTTGAAAAACCACTTTTCGCACTTGTGTTAGTGTTGAAAAACCACTTTTCGCACTTGTGTTAGTGTTGAAAAACCACTTTTCGCACTTGTGTTAGTGTTGAAAAACCACTTTTCCCACTTGTGTTGGTGCAGGAAACCACTTTTGCACTTGTATTAGTGTGGAAAAAACACTTTTTGCACTTGTGATAGTGTTGAAAAACCACTTTTCCCACTTGTGTTAGTGTTGAAAAACCACTTTTCGCACTTGTGTTGGTGCAGGAAACCACTTTTGCACTTGTATTAGTGTGGAAAAACCACTTTTCGCACTTGTGTTAGTGTTGAAAAACCACTTTTCGCACTTGTGTTAGTGTTGAAAAACCACCTTTCGTACTTGTGTTCATGTTGAAAAACCACTTTTCGCACTTGTGTTGGTGCAGGAAACCACTTTTGCACTTGTATTAGTGTTGAAAAACCACTTTTCGCACTTGTGTTAGTGTTGAAAAACCACCTTTCGCACTTGTGTTAGTGAAGGAAACCACTTTTGCACTTGTATTAGTGTGGAAAAAACACTTTTTGCACTTGTGATAGTGTTGAAAAACCACTTTTCGCACTTGTGTTAGTGTTGAAAAACCACTTTTCGCACTTGTGTTAGTGTTGAAAAACCACTTTTCGCACTTGTAGGAAACCACTTTTGCACTTGTATTAGTGTGGAAAACCACTTTTCGCACTTGTGTTAGTGTTGAAAAACCACTTTTCGCACATGTGTTAGTGTTGAAAAACCACTTTTCGCACTTGTGTTAGTGTTCAAAAACCACTTTTCGCACTTGTGTTGGTGTAGGAAACCACTTTTGCACTTGTATTAGTGTGGCAAAAACACTTTTTGCACTTGTGATAGTATTGAAAAACCACTTTTCGCACTTGTGTTAGTGTTGAAAAACCACTTTTCGCAATTGTGTTGGTGCAGGAAACCACTTTTGCACTTGTATTAGTGTGGAAAACCACTTTTCGCACTTGTGTTAGTGTTGAAAAACCACTTTTCGCACTTGTGTTAGTGTTGAAAAACCACTTTTCGTACTTGTGTTGGTGCAGGAAACCACTTTTGCACTTGTATTAGTGTGGCAAAATCACTTTTCGCACTTGTGTTAGTGTTGAAAAACCACTTTTTGCACTTGTGTTAGTGTTGAAAACCCACTTTTCGCACTTGTGTTGGTGCAGGAAACCACTTTAGCACTTGTATTAGTGTGGAAAAAACACTTTTCGCACTTGCGTTAGTGTTGAAAAACCACTTTTTGCACTTGTGTTAGTGTTTAAAAACCACTTTTCGCACTTATGTTAGTGAAGGAAACCGCTTTTCGCACTTGTGTTAGTGTTGAAAACCCACTTTTCGCACTTGTGTTAGTGTTGAAAATCCACTTTTCGCACTTCTGTTGGTGCAGGAAACCACTTTTGCACTTGTATTAGTGTGGAAAAAACACTTTTTGCACTTGTGATAGTGTTGAAAAACCACTTTTCGCACATGTGTTAGTGTTGAAAAACCACTTTGCACACTTGTGTTGTTGCAGGAAACCACTTTTGCACTTGTATTAGTGTGGAAAAAACACTTTTTGCACTTGTGATAGTGTTGAAAAACCACTTTTCGCACTTGTGTTAGTGAAGGAAACCACTTTTCGCACTTGTGTTAGTGTTGAAAACCCACTTTTCGCACTTGTGTTAGTGTTGAAAATCCACTTTTCGCACTTGTGTTGGTGCAGGCAACCACTTTTGTACTTGTATTAGTGTGGAAAAAACACTTTTTGCACTTGTGATAGTGTTGAAAAACCACTTTTCGCACTTGTGTTGGTGCAGGAAAACACTTTTGCACTTGTATTAGTGTGGAAAAAACACTTTTTGCACTTGTGATAGTGTTGAAAAACCACTTTTCGCACTTGTGTTAGTGTTGAAAAACCACTTTTCGCACTCGTGTTGGTGCATGAAACCACTTTTGCACTTGTATTAGTGTGGAAAAACCACTTTTCGCACTTGTGTTAGTGTTGAAAAACCACTTTTCGCACTTGTTTTAGTGTTGAAAAACCACTTTTCGCACTTGTGTTAGTGAAGGAAACCACTTTTCGCACTTGTGTTAGTGTTGAAAACCCACTTTTCGCACTTGTGTTAGTGTTGAAAATCCACTTTTCGCACTTGTGTTGGTGCAGGAAACCACTTTTGCACTTGTATTAGTGTGGAAAAAACACTTTTTGCACTTGTGATAGTGTTGAAAAACCACTTTTCGCACTTGTGTTAGTGTTGAAAAACCACTTTTCGCACTTGTGTTAGTGTTCAAAAACCACTTTTCGCACTTGTGTTAGTGTTGAAAAACCACTTTTCGAACTTGTGTTAGTGATGGAAACCACTTTTCGCACTTGTGTTAGTGTTGAAAACCCACTTTTCGCACTTGTGTTAGTGTTGAAAATCCACTTTTCACACTTGTGTTGGTGCAGGAAACCACTTTTGCACTTGTATTAGTGTGGAAAAAACACTTTTTGCACTTGTGATAGTGTTGAAAAACCACTTTTCGCACTTGTGTTAGTGTTGAAAAACCACTTTTCGCACTTGTGTTGGTGCAGGAAACCACTTTTGCACTTGTATTAGTGTGGAAAAAACACTTTTTGCACTTGTGATAGTGTTGAAAAAACACTTTTCGCACTTGTGTTAGTGTTGAAAAACCACTTTTCGCACTTGTTTTGGTGCAGGAAACCACTTTTGCACTTGTAATAGTGTGGAAAAAACACTTTTTGCACTTGTGATAGTGTTGAAAAACCACTTTTCGCACTTGTGTTAGTGTTGAATGCATTTGTGTTAGTGTTGAAAAACCACTTTTCACACTTGTGTTAGTGTTGAAAAACCACTTTTCGCACTTGTGTTGGTGCAGGAAACCACTTTTGCACTTGTATTAGTGTTGAAAAAACACTTTTTGCACTTGTGATATTGTTGAAAAACCACTTTTCGCACTTGTGTTGGTGCAGGAAACCACTTTTGCACTTGTATTAGTGTGGAAAAACCACTTTTCGCACTTGTGATAGTGTTGAAAAACCACTTTTCGCACTTGTGTTAGTGTTGAAAAACCACTTTTCACACTTGTGTTGGTGCAGGAAACCACTTTTGCACTTGTATTAGTGTGGAAAAAACACTTTTTGCACTTGTGATAGTGTTGAAAAACCACTTTTCGCACTTGTGTTAGTGTTGAAAAACCACTTTTCGCACTTGTGTTGGTGCAGGAAACCACTTTTGCACTTGTATTAGTGTGGAAAAAACACTTTTTGCACTTGTGATAGTGTTGAAAAACCACTTTTCCCACTTGTGTTAGTGTTGAAAAACCACTTTTCGCACTTGTGTTGGTGCAGGAAACCACTTTTGCACTTGTATTAGTGTGGAAAAACCACTTTTCGCACTTGTGTTAGTGTTGAAAAACCACTTTTCGCACTTGTGTTAGTGTTGAAAAACCACTTTTCGAACTTGTGTTAGTGAAGGAAACCACTTTTCGCACTTGTGTTAGTGTTGAAAACCCACTTTTCGCACTTGTGTTGGTGTTGAAAATCCACTTTTCGCACTTGTGTTGGTGCAGGAAACCACTTTTGCACTTGTATTAGTGTGGAAAAAACACGTTTTGCACTTGTGATAGTGTTGAAAAACCACTTTTCGCACTTGTGTTAGTGTTGAAAAACCACTTTTACCACTTGTGTTGGTGCAGGAAACCACTTTTGCACTTGTATTAGTGTGGAAAAAACACTTTTTGCACTTGTGATAGTGTTGAAAAACCACTTTTCGCACTTGTGTTAGTGTTGAAAAACCACTTTTCTGCACTTGTTTTGGTGCAGGAAACCACTTTTGCACTTGTATTAGTGTGGAAAAAACACTTTTTGCACTTGTGATAGTGTTGAAAAACCACTTTTCGCACTTGTGTTAGTGTGAAAAACCACTTTTCGCACTTGTGTTAGTGTTGAAAAACCACTTTACGCACTTGTGTTGGTGCAGGAAACCACTTTTTGTACTTGTATTAGTGTGGAAAAAACACTTTTTGCACTTGTGATAGTGTTGAAAAAACACTTTTTGCACTTGTGTTAGTGTTGAAAAACCACTTTTCGCACTTGTGTTAGTGTTGAAAAACCACTTTTTCGCACTTGTGTTAGTGTTGAAAAACCACTTTTCGCACTTGTGTTAGTGTTGAAAAACCACTTTTCGCACTTGTGTTAGTGTTGAAAAACCACTTTTCGCACTTGTGTTGTGCAGGAAACCACTTTTGCACTTGTATTAGTGTGGAAAAAAACACTTTTTGCACTTTGTGATAGTGTTGAAAAACCACTTTTCCCACTTGTGTTAGTGTTGAAAAACCACTTTTCGCACTTGTGTTGGTGCAGGAAACCACTTTTTTCACTTGTATTAGTGTGGAAAAAACCACTTTTCGCACTTGTGTCAGTGTTGAAAAACCACTTTTCGCACTTGTGTTAGTGTTGAAAAACCACCTTTCGTACTTGTGTTCATGTTGAAAAAACCACTTTTCGCACTTGTGTTCGTGCAGGAAACCACTTTTGCACTTGTATTAGTGTTGAAAAAACCACTTTTCGCACTTGTGTTAGTGTTGAAAAACCACTTTTCGCACTTGTGTTAGTGAAGGAAACCACTTTTCGCACTTGTGTTAGTGTTGAAAACCCACTTTTTGCACTTGTGTTAGTGTTGAAAAATCCACTTTTCGCACTTGTGGTGGTGCAGGAAACCACTTTTGCACTTGTATTAGTGTGGAAAAAACACTTTTTGCACTGTGATAGTGTTGAAAAACCACTTTTCGCACTTGTGTTAGTGTTGAAAAACCACTTTTCACACTTGTGTTGGTGCAGGAAACCACTTTTGCACTTGTATTAGTGTAGAAAAAAAACTTTTTGCACTTGTGATAGTGTTTGAAAAACCACTTTTCGCACTTGTGTTAGTGTTGAAAAACCACTTTTCGCACTTGTGTTGGTGCAGGAAAACCACTTTTGCACTTGTATTAGTGTGGAAAACCACTTTTCGCACTTGTGTTCGTGTTGAAAAACCACTTTTCGCACATGTGTTAGTGTTTGAGAAAACCACTTTTCGCACTTGTGTTAGTGTTGAAAAACCACTTTTCGCACTTGTGTTAGTGTTGAAAAACCACTTTTCGCACTTGTGTTAGTGTTGAAAAACCACTTTTCCCACTTGTGTTGGTGCAGGGAAACCACTTTTGCACTTGTATTAGTGTGGAAAAAACACTTTTTGCACTTGTGATAGTGTTGAAAAACCACTTTTCCCACTTGTGTTAGTGTTGAAAAACCACTTTTCGCACTTGTGTTGGTGCAGGAAACCACTTTTGCACTTGTATTAGTGTGGAAAAACCACTTTTCGCACTTGTGTTAGTGTTGAAAAACCACTTTTCGCACTTGTGTTAGTGTTGAAAAACCACCTTTCGTACTTGTGTTCATGTTGAAAAAACCACTTTTCGCACTTGTGTTGGTGCAGGAAACCCACTTTTGCACTTGTATTAGTGTTGAAAAACCACTTTTCGCACTTGTGGTTAGTGTTGAAAAACCACCTTTCGCACTTGTGTTAGTGAAGGAAACCACTTTTGCACTTGTATTAGTGTGGAAAAAACACTTTTTGCACTTGTGATAGTGTGAAAACCACTTTTCGCACTTGTGTTAGTGTTGAAAAACCACTTTTCGCACTTGTGTTAGTGTTGAAAAACCACTTTTCGCACTTGTGTTGGTGCAGGAAACCACTTTTGCACTTGTATTAGTGTGGAAAACCACTTTTCACACTTGTGTTAGTGTTGAAAAACCACTTTTCGCACATGTGTTAGTGTTGAAAAACCACTTTTCGCACTTGTGTTAGTGTTCAAAAACCACTTTTCGCACTTGTGTTGGTGTAGGAAACCACTTTTGCACTTGTATTAGTGTGCAAAAACACTTTTTGCACTTGTGATAGTATTGAAAAACCACTTTTCGCACTTGTGTTAGTGTTGAAAAACCACTTTTCGCAATTGTGTTGGTGCAGGAAACCACTTTTGCACTTGTATTAGTGTGGAAAACCCACTTTTCGCACTTGTGTTAGTGTTGAAAAACCACTTTTCGCACTTGTGTTAGTGTTGAAAACCCCACTTTTCGCACTTGTGTTGGTGCAGGAAACCACTTTTGCACTTGTATTAGTGTGGAAAAACCACTTTTCGCACTTGCGTTAGTGTTGAAAAACCACTTTTCGCACTTGTGTTAGTGTTTAAAAACCACTTTTCGCACTTATGTTAGTGAAGGAAACCGCTTTTCGCACTTGTGTTAGTGTTGAAAACCCACTTTTCGCACTTGTGTTAGTGTTGAAAATCCACTTTTCGCACTTCTGTTGGTGCAGGAAACCACTTTTGCACTTGTATTAGTGTGGAAAAACCACTTTTCGCACTTGCGTTAGTGTTGAAAAACCACTTTTCGCACTTGTGTTAGTGTTTAAAAACCACTTTTCGCACTTATGTTAGTGAAGGAAACCGCTTTTCGCACTTTGTGTTAGTGTTGAAAACCCACTTTTCGCACTTGTGTTAGTGTTGAAACTCCACTTTTCGCACTTCTGTTGGTGCAGGAAACCACTTTTGCACTTGTATTAGTGTGGAAAAAACACTTTTTGCACTTGTGATAGTGTTGAAAAACCACTTTTCGCACATGTGTTAGTGTTGAAAAACCACTTTTCACACTTGTGTTGGTGCAGGAAACCACTTTTGCACTTGTATTAGTGTGGAAAAAACACTTTTTGCACTTGTGATAGTGTTGAAAAACCACTTTTCGCACTTGTGTTGGTGCAGGAAAACACTTTTGCACTTGTATTAGTGTGGAAAAAACACTTTTTGCACTTGTGATAGTGTTGAAAAACCACTTTTCGCACTTGTGTTAGTGTTGAAAAACCACTTTTCGCACTCGTGTTGGTGCATGAAACCACTTTTGCACTTGTATTAGTGTGGAAAAACCACTTTTCGCACTTGTGTTAGTGTTGAAAAACCACTTTCGCACTTGTTTTAGTGTTGAAAAACCACTTTTCGCACTGTGTTAGTGAAGGAAACCACTTTTCGCACTTGTGTTAGTGTTGAAAACCCACTTTTCGCACTTGTGTTAGTGTTGAAAATCCACTTTTCGCACTTGTGTTGGTGCAGGAAACCACTTTTGCACTTGTATTAGTGTGGAAAAAACACTTTTTGCACTTGTGATAGTGTTGAAAAACCACTTTTCGCACTTGTGTTAGTGTTGAAAAACCACTTTTCGCACTTTGTGTTGGTGCAGAAAACCACTTTGCACTTGTATTAGTGTGGAAAAAACACTTTTTGCACTTGTGATAGTGGTGAAAAACCACTTTTCGCACTTGTGTTAGTGTTGAAAAACCACTTTTCGAACTTGTGGTTAGTGTTGAAAAACCACTTTTCGCACTTGTGTTGGTGCAGGAAACCACTTTTGCACTTGTATTAGTGGGTAAAAAACACTTTTTGCACTTGTGATAGTGTTGAAAAACCACTTTCGCACTTGTGTTAGTGTTGAAAAAAACCACTTTTCGCACTTGTGTTGGTGCAGGAAACCACTTTTGCACTTGTATTAGTGTGGAAAAAACACTTTTTGCACTTATGATAGTGTTGAAAAACCACTTTTCCCACTTGTGTTAGTGTTGAAAAACCACTTTTCGCACTTGTCTTGGTGCAGGAAACCACTTTTGCACTTGTATTAGAGTGGAAAAACCACTTTTCGCACTTGTGTTAGTGTTCAAAAACCACTTTTCGCACTTGTGTTAGTGTTGAAAAACCACTTTTCCGAACATGTGTTAGTGATGGAAACCACTTTTCGCACTTGTGTTAGTGTTGAAAACCCACTTTTCGCACTTGTGTTAGTGTTGAAAATCCACTTTTCACACTTGTGTTGGTGCAGGAAACCACTTTTGCACTTGTATTAGTGTGGAAAAAACACTTTTTGCACTTGTGATAGTGTTGAAAAACACTTTTCGCACTTGTGTTAGTGTTGAAAAACCACTTTTCGCACTTGTGTTGGTAGCAGGAAACCACTTTTGCACTTGTATTAGTGTGGAAAAAACACTTTTTGCACTTGTGATAGTGTTGAAAAAACACTTTTCGCACTTGTGTTAGTGTTGAAAAACCACTTTTCGCACTTGTTTTGGTGCAGGAAACCACTTTTGCACTTGTAATAGTGTGGAAAAAACACTTTTTGCACTTGTGATAGTGTTGAAAAACCACTTTTCGCACTTGTGTTAGTGTTGAATGCATTTGTGTTAGTGTTGAAAAACACTTTTCACACTTGTGTTAGTGTTGAAAAACCACTTTTCGCACTTGTGTTGGTGCAGGAAATCACTTTTGCACTTGTATTAGTGTGGAAAAAACACTTTTTGCACTTGTGATATTGTTGAAAAAACCACTTTTCGCACTTGTGTTGGTGCAGGAAACCACTTTTGCACTTGTATTAGTGTGGAAAAACCACTTTTCGCACTTGTGATAGTGTTGAAAAACCACTTTTCGCACTTGTGTTAGTGTTGAAAAACCACTTTTCACACTTGTGTTGGTGCAGGAAACCACTTTTGCACTTGTATTAGTGTGGAAAAAAACACTTTTTGCACTTGTGATAGTGTTGAAAAAACCACTTTTCGCACTTGTGTTAGTGTTGAAAAACCACTTTTCGCACTTGTGTTGGTGCAGGAAACCACTTTTGCACTTGTATTAGTGTGGAAAAAACACTTTTTGCACTTGTGATAGTGTTGAAAAACCACTTTTCCCACTTGTGTTAGTGTTGAAAAACCACTTTTTCGCACTTGTGTTGGTGCAGGAAACCACTTTTGCACTTGTATTAGTGTGGAAAAACCACTTTTCGCACTTGTTTTAGTGTTGAAAAACCACTTTTCGCACTTGTGTTAGTGTTGAAAAACCACTTTTCGAACTTGTGTTAGTGAAGGAAACCACTTTTCGCACTTGTGTTAGTGTTGAAAACCCACTTTTCGCACTTGTGTTGGTGTTGAAAATCCACTTTTCGCACTTGTGTTGGTGCAGGAAACCACTTTTGCACTTGTATTAGTGTGGAAAAAACACGTTTTGCACTTGTGATAGTGTTGAAAAACCACTCTCGCACTTGTGTTAGTGTTGAAAAACCACTTTTACCACTTGTGTTGGTGCAGGAAACCACTTTTGCACTTGTATTAGTGTGGAAAAAACACTTTTTGCACTTGTGATAGTGTTGAAAAACCACTTTTCGCACTTGTGTTAGTGTTGAAAAACCACTTTTCGCACTTGTTTTGGTGCAGGAAACCACTTTTGCACTTGTATTAGTGTGGAAAAAACACTTTTTGCACTTGTGATAGTGTTGAAAAACCACTTTTCGCACTTGTGTTAGTGTTGAAAAACCACTTTTCGCACTTGTGTTAGTGTTGAAAAACCACTTTACGCACTTGTGTTGGTGCAGGAAACCACTTTTGTACTTGTATTAGTGTGGAAAAAACACTTTTTGCACTTGTGATAGTGTTGAAAAAACACTTTTTGCACTTGTGTTAGTGTTGAAAAACCACTTTTCGCACTTGTGTTAGTGTTGAAAAAACCACTTTTCGCACTTGTGTTAGTGTTGAAAAACCACTTTTCGCACTTGTGTTAGTGTTGAAAAACCACTTTTCGCACTTGTGTTAGTGTTGAAAAACCACTTTTCGCACTTGTGTTGGTGCAGGAAACCACTTTTGCACTTGTATTAGTGTGGAAAAAACACTTTTTGCACTTGTGATAGTGTTGAAAAACCACTTTTCCCACTTGTGTTAGTGTTGAAAAACCACTTTTCGCACTTGTGTTGGTGCAGGAAACCACTTTTTCACTTGTATTAGTGTGGAAAAACCACTTTTCGCACTTGTGTTAGTGTTGAAAAACCACTTTTCGCACTTGTGTTAGTGTTGAAAAACCACCTTTCGTACTTGTGTTCATGTTGAAAAACCACTTTTCGCACTTGTGTTCGTGCAGGAAACCACTTTTGCACTTGTATTAGTGTTGAAAAACCACTTTTCGCACTTGTGTTAGTGTTGAAAAACCACTTTTCGCACTTGTGTTAGTGAAGGAAACCACTTTTCGCACTTGTGTTAGTGTTGAAAACCCACTTTTTGCACTTGTGTTAGTGTTGAAAATCCACTTTTCGCACTTGTGGTGGTGCAGGAAACCACTTTTGCACTTGTATTAGTGTGGAAAAAACACTTTTTGCACTTGTGATAGTGTTGAAAAACCACTTTTCGCACTTGTGTTAGTGTTGAAAAACCACTTTTCACACTTGTGTTGGTGCAGGAAACCACTTTTGCAATTGTATTAGTGTGGAAAAAAAACTTTTTGCACTTGTGATAGTGTTGAAAAACCACTTTTCGCACTTGTGTTAGTGTTGAAAAACCACTTTTCGCACTTGTGTTGGTGCAGGAAACCACTTTTGCACTTGTATTAGTGTGGAAAACCACTTTTCGCACTTGTGTTCGTGTTGAAAAACCACTTTTCGCACATGTGTTAGTGTTGAAAAACCACTTTTCGCACTTGTGTTAGTGTTGAAAAACCACTTTTCGCACTTGTGTTAGTGTTGAAAAACCACTTTTCCCACTTGTGTTGGTGCAGGAAACCACTTTTGCACTTGTATTAGTGTGGAAAAAACACTTTTTGCACTTGTGATAGTGTTGAAAAACCACTTTACCCACTTGTGTTAGTGTTGAAAAACCACTTTTCGCACTTGTGTTGGTGCAGGAAACCACTTTTGCACTTGTATTAGTGTGGAAAAACCACTTTTCGCACTTGTGTTAGTGTTGAAAAATCACTTTTCGCACTTGTGTTAGTGTTGAAAAACCACCTTTCGTACTTGTGTTCATGTTGAAAAACCACTTTTCGCACTTGTGTTGGTGCAGGAAACCACTTTTGCACTTGTATTAGTGTTGAAAAACCACTTTTCGCACTTGTGTTAGTGTTGAAAAACCACCTTTCGCACTTGTGTTAGTGAAGGAAACCACTTTTGCACTTGTATTAGTGTGGAAAAAACACTTTTTGCACTTGTGATAGTGTTGAAAAACCACTTTTCGCACTTGTGTTAGTGTTGAAAAACCACTTTTCGCACATGTGTTAGTGTTGAAAAACCACTTTTCGCACTTGTGTTAGTGTTGAAAAACCACTTTTCGCACTTGTGTTAGTGTTGAAAAACCACTTTTCGCACTTGTGTTAGTGTTGAAAAACCACTTTTCCCACTTGTGTTGGTGCAGGAAACCACTTTTGCACTTGTATTAGTGTGGAAAAAACACTTTTTGCACTTGTGATAGTGTTGAAAAACCACTTTTCCCACTTGTGTTAGTGTTGAAAAACCACTTTTCGCACTTGTGTTGGTGCAGGAAACCACTTTTGCACTTGTATTAGTGTGGAAAAACCACTTTTCGCACTTGTGTTAGTGTTGAAAAACCACTTTTCGCACTTGTGTTAGTGTTGAAAAACCACCTTTCGTACTTGTGTTCATGTTGAAAAACCACTTTTCGCACTTGTGTTGGTGCAGGAAACCACTTTTGCACTTGTATTAGTGTTGAAAAACCACTTTTCGCACTTGTGTTAGTGTTGAAAAACCACCTTTCGCACTTGTGTTAGTGAAGGAAACCACTTTTGCACTTGTATTAGTGTGGAAAAAACACTTTTTGCACTTGTGATAGTGTTGAAAAACCACTTTTCGCACTTGTGTTAGTGTTGAAAAACCACTTTTCGCACTTGTGTTAGTGTTGAAAAACCACTTTTCGCACTTGTAGGAAACCACTTTTGCACTTGTATTAGTGTGGAAAACCACTTTTCGCACTTGTGTTAGTGTTGAAAAACCACTTTTCGCACATGTGTTAGTGTTGAAAAACCACTTTTCGCACTTGTGTTAGTGTTCAAAAACCACTTTTCGCACTTGTGTTGGTGTAGGAAACCACTTTTGCACTTGTATTAGTGTGGCAAAAACACTTTTTGCACTTGTGATAGTATTGAAAAACCACTTTTCGCACTTGTGTTAGTGTTGAAAAACCACTTTTCGCAATTGTGTTGGTGCAGGAAACCACTTTTGCACTTGTATTAGTGTGGAAAACCACTTTTCGCACTTGTGTTAGTGTTGAAAAACCACTTTTCGCACTTGTGTTAGTGTTGAAAAACCACTTTTCGTACTTGTGTTGGTGCAGTAAACCACTTTTGCACTTGTATTAGTGTGGCAAAATCACTTTTCGCACTTGTGTTAGTGTTGAAAAACCACTTTTTGCACTTGTGTTAGTGTTGAAAACCCACTTTTCGCACTTGTGTTGGTGCAGGAAACCACTTTAGCACTTGTATTAGTGTGGAAAAAACACTTTTCGCACTTGCGTTAGTGTTGAAAAACCACTTTTCGCACTTGTGTTAGTGTTTAAAAACCACTTTTCGCACTTATGTTAGTGAAGGAAACCGCTTTTCGCACTTGTGTTAGTGTTGAAAACCCACTTTTCGCACTTGTGTTAGTGTTGAAAATCCACTTTTCGCACTTCTGTTGGTGCAGGAAACCACTTTTGCACTTGTATTAGTGTGGAAAAAACACTTTTTGCACTTGTGATAGTGTTGAAAAACCACTTTTCGCACATGTGTTAGTGTTGAAAAACCACTTTTCACACTTGTGTTGTTGCAGGAAACCACTTTTGCACTTGTATTAGTGTGGAAAAAACACTTTTTGCACTTGTGATAGTGTTGAAAAACCACTTTTCGCACTTGTGTTAGTGAAGGAAACCACTTTTCGCACTTGTGTTAGTGTTGAAAACCCACTTTTCGCACTTGTGTTAGTGTTGAAAATCCACTTTTCGCACTTGTGTTGGTGCAGGCAACCACTTTTGCACTTGTATTAGTGTGGAAAAAACACTTTTTGCACTTGTGATAGTGTTGAAAAACCACTTTTCGCACTTGTGTTGGTGCAGGAAAACACTTTTGCACTTGTATTAGTGTGGAAAAAACACTTTTTGCACTTGTGATAGTGTTGAAAAACCACTTTTCGCACTTGTGTTAGTGTTGAAAAACCACTTTTCGCACTCGTGTTGGTGCATGAAACCACTTTTGCACTTGTATTAGTGTGGAAAAACCACTTTTCGCACTTGTGTTAGTGTTGAAAAACCACTTTTCGCACTTGTTTTAGTGTTGAAAAACCACTTTTCGCACTTGTGTTAGTGAAGGAAACCACTTTTCGCACTTGTGTTAGTGTTGAAAACCCACTTTTCGCACTTGTGTTAGTGTTGAAAATCCACTTTTCGCACTTGTGTTGGTGCAGGAAACCACTTTTGCACTTGTATTAGTGTGGAAAAAACACTTTTTGCACTTGTGATAGTGTTGAAAAACCACTTTTCGCACTTGTGTTAGTGTTGAAAAACCACTTTTCGCACTTGTGTTGGTGCAGAAAACCACTTTTGCACTTGTATTAGTGTGGAAAAAACACTTTTTGCACTTGTGATAGTGTTGAAAAACCACTTTTCGCACTTGTGTTAGTGTTGAAAAACCACTTTTCGCACTTGTGTTAGTGAAGGAAACCACTTTTCACACTTGTGTTAGTGTTGAAAACCCACTTTTCGCACTTGTGTTAGTGTTGAAAATCCACTTTTCGCACTTGTGTTGGTGCAGGAAACCACTTTTGCACTTGTATTAGTGTGGAAAAAACACTTTTTGCACTTGTGATAGTGTTGAAAAACCACTTTTCGCACTTGTGTTAGTGTTGAAAAACCACTTTTCGCACTTGTGTTGGTGCAGGAAACCACTTTTGCACTTGTATTAGTGTGGAAAAACCACTTTTCGCACTTGTGTTAGTGTTGAAAAACCACTTTTCACACTTGTGTTGGTGCAGGAAACCACTTTTGCACTTATATTAGTGTTGAAAAAAACTTTTTGCATTTGTGATAGTGTTGAAAAACCACTTTTCGCACTTGTGTTAGTGAATGAAACCACTTTTCGCACTTGTGTTAGTGTTGAAAACCCACTTTTCGCACTTGTGTTAGTGTTGAAAATCCACTTTTAGCACTTGTGTTGGTGCAGGAAACCACTTTTGCACTTGTATTAGTGTGGAAAAAACACTTTTTGCACTTGTGATAGTGTTGAAAAACCACTTTTTGCACTTGTGTTAGTGTTGAAAAACCACTTTTCACACTTGTGTTGGTGCAGGAAACCACTTTTGCACTTGTATTAGTGTGGAAAAAACTTTTTGCACTTGTGATAGTGTTGAAAAACCACTTTTCGCACTTGTGTTAGTGTTGAAAAACCACTTTTCGCACTTGTGTTGGTGCAGGAAACCACTTTTGCACTTGTATTAGTGTGGAAAACCACTTTTCGCGCTTGTGTTAGTGTTGAAAAACCACTTTTCGCACATGTGTTACTGTTGAAAAACCACTTTTCGCACTTGTGTTAGTGTTGAAAATCCACTTTTCGCACTTGTGTTGGTGCAGGAAACCACTTTTGCACTTGTATTAGTGTGGAAAAAACACTTTTTGCACTTGTGATAGTGTTGAAAAACCACTTTTCGCACTTGTGTTGGTGCAGGAAAACACTTTTGCACTTGTATTAGTGTGGAAAAAACACTTTTTGCACTTGTGATAGTGTTGAAAAACCACTTTTCGCACTTGTGTTAGTGTTGAAAAACCACTTTTCGCACTTGTGTTGGTGCAGGAAACCACTTTTGCACTTGTATTAGTGTGGAAAAACCACTTTTCGCACTTGTGTTAGTGTTGAAAAACCACTTTTCGCACTTGTTTTAGTGTTGAAAAACCACTTTTCGCACTTGTGTTAGTGAAGGAAACCACTTTTCGCACTTGTGTTAGTGTTGAAAACCAACTTTTCGCACTTGTGTTAGTGTTGAAAATCCACTTTTCGCACTTGTGTTGGTGCAGGAAACCACTTTTGCACTTGTATTAGTGTGGAAAAGACACTTTTTGCACCTGTGATAGTGTTGAAAAACCACTTTTCGCACTTGTGTTAGTGTTGAAAAACCACTTTTCGCACTTGTGTTGGTGCAGGAAACCACTTTTGCACTTGTATTAGTGTGGAAAAAACACTTGTTGCACTTGTGATAGTGTTGAAAAACCACTTTTCGCACTTGTGTTAGTGTTGAAAAACCACTTTTCGCACTTGTGTTAGTGTTGAAAAACCACTTTTCGCACTTGTGTTGGTGCAGGAAACCACTTTTGTACTTGTATTAGTGTGGAAAAAACACTTTTTGCACTTGTGATAGTGTTGAAAAAACACTTTTTGCACTTGTGTTAGTGTTGAAAAACCACTTTTCGCACTTGTGTTAGTGTTGAAAAACCACTTTTCGCACTTGTGTTAGTGTTGAAAAACCACTTTTCGCACTTGTGTTAGTGTTGAAAAACCACTTTTCGCACTTGTGTTAGTGTTGAAAAACCACTTTTCGCACTTGTGTTAGTGTTGAAAAACCACTTTTCGCACTTGTGTTGGTGCAGGAAACCACTTTTGCACTTGTATTAGTGTGGAAAAAACACTTTTTGCACTTGTGATAGTGTTGAAAAACCACTTTTCCCACTTGTGTTAGTGTTGAAAAACCACTTTTCGCACTTGTGTTGGTGCAGGAAACCACTTTTGCACTTGTATTAGTGTGGAAAAACCACTTTTCGCACTTGTGTTAGTGTTGAAAAACCACTTTTCGCACTTGTGTTAGTGTTGAAAAACCACCTTTCGTACTTGTGTTCATGTTGAAAAACCACTTTTCGCACTTGTGTTCGTGCAGGAAACCACTTTTGCACTTGTATTAGTGTTGAAAAACCACTTTTCGCACTTGTGTTAGTGTTGAAAAACCACTTTTCGCACTTGTGTTAGTGAAGGAAACCACTTTTCGCACTTGTGTTAGTGTTGAAAACCCACTTTTTGCACTTGTGTTAGTGTTGAAAATCCACTTTTCGCACTTGTGGTGGTGCAGGAAACCACTTTTGCACTTGTATTAGTGTGGAAAAAACACTTTTTGCACTTGTGATAGTGTTGAAAAACCACTTTTCGCACTTGTGTTAGTGTTGAAAAGCCACTTTTCACACTTGTGTTGGTGCAGGAAACCACTTTTGCACTTGTATTAGTGTGGAAAAAAAACTTTTTGCACTTGTGATAGTGTTGAAAAACCACTTTTCGCACTTGTGTTAGTGTTGAAAAACCACTTTTCGCACTTGTGTTGGTACAGGAAACCACTTTTGCACTTGTATTAGTGTGGAAAACCACTTTTCGCACTTGTGTTAGTGTTGAAAAACCACTTTTCGCACATGTGTTAGTGTTGAAAAACCACTTTTCGCACTTGTGTTAGTGTTGAAAAACCACTTTTCGCACTTGTGTTAGTGTTGAAAAACCACTTTTCGCACTTGTGTTGGTGCAGGAAACCACTTTTGCACTTGTATTAGTGTGGAAAACCACTTTTCGCACTTGTGTTAGTGTTGAAAAACCACTTTTCGCACATGTGTTAGTGTTGAAAAACCACTTTTCGCACTTGTGTTAGTGTTCAAAAACCACTTTTCGCACTTGTGTTGGTGTAGGAAACCACTTTTGCACTTGTATTAGTGTGGCAAAAACACTTTTTGCACTTGTGATAGTATTGAAAAACCACTTTTCGCACTTGTGTTAGTGTTGAAAAACCACGTTTCGCAATTGTGTTGGTGCAGGAAACCACTTTTGCACTTGTATTAGTGTGGAAAACCACTTTTCGCACTTGTGTTAGTGTTGAAAAACCACTTTTCGCACTTGTGTTAGTGTTGAAAAACCACTTTTCGCACTTGTGTTGGTGCAGGAAACCACTTTTGCACTTGTATTAGTGTGGCAAAATCACTTTTCGCACTTGTGTTAGTGTTGAAAAACCACTTTTCGCACTTGTGTTAGTGTTGAAAACCCACTTTTCGCACTTGTGTTGGTGCAGGAAACCACTTTTGCACTTGTATTAGTGTGGAAAAACCACTTTTCGCACTTGCGTTAGTGTTGAAAAACCACTTTTCGCACTTGTGTTAGTGTTTAAAAACCACTTTTCGCACTTATGTTAGTGAAGGAAACCGCTTTTCGCACTTGTGTTAGTGTTGAAAACCCACTTTTCGCACTTGTGTTAGTGTTGAAAATCCACTTTTCGCACTTCTGTTGGTGCAGGAAACCACTTTTGCACTTGTATTAGTGTGGAAAAAACACTTTTTGCACTTGTGATAGTGTTGAAAAACCACTTTTCGCACATGTGTTAGTGTTGAAAAACCACTTTTCACACTTGTGTTGGTGCAGGAAACCACTTTTGCACTTGTATTAGTGTGGCAAAATCACTTTTCGCACTTGTGTTAGTGTTGAAAAACCACTTTTCGCACTTGTGTTAGTGTTGAAAACCCACTTTTCGCACTTGTGTTGGTGCAGGAAACCACTTTTGCACTTGTATTAGTGTGGAAAAACCACTTTTCGCACTTGCGTTAGTGTTGAAAAACCACTTTTCGCACTTGTGTTAGTGTTTAAAAACCACTTTTCGCACTTATGTTAGTGAAGGAAACCGCTTTTCGCACTTGTGTTAGTGTTGAAAACCCACTTTTCGCACTTGTGTTAGTGTTGAAAATCCACTTTTCGCACTTCTGTTGGTGCAGGAAACCACTTTTGCACTTGTATTAGTGTGGAAAAAACACTTTTTGCACTTGTGATAGTGTTGAAAAACCACTTTTCGCACATGTGTTAGTGTTGAAAAACCACTTTTCACACTTGTGTTGGTGCAGGAAACCACTTTTGCACTTGTATTAGTGTGGAAAAAACACTTTTTGCACTTGTGATAGTGTTGAAAAACCACTTTTCGCACTTGTGTTAGTGAAGGAAACCACTTTTCGCACTTGTGTTAGTGTTGAAAACCCACTTTTCGCACTTGTGTTAGTGTTGAAAATCCACTTTTCGCACTTGTGTTGGTGCAGGCAACCACTTTTGCACTTGTGATAGTGTTGAAAAACCACTTTTCGCACTTGTGTTGGTGCAGGAAAACACTTTTGCACTTGTATTAGTGTGGAAAAAACCACTTTTCGCACTTGCGTTAGTGTTGAAAAACCACTTTTCGCACTTGTGTTAGTGTTTAAAAACCACTTTTCGCACTTATGTTAGTGAAGGAAACCGCTTTTCGCACTTGTGTTAGTGTTGAAAACCCACTTTTCGCACTTGTGTTAGTGTTGAAAATCCACTTTTCGCACTTGTGTTGGTGCAGGAAACCACTTTTGCACTTGTATTAGTGTGGAAAAAACACTTTTTGCACTTGTGATAGTGTTGAAAAACCACTTTTCGCACATGTGTTAGTGTTGAAAAACCACTTTTCACACTTGTGTTGGTGCAGGAAACCACTTTTGCACTTGTATTAGTGTGGAAAAAACACTTTTTGCACTTGTGATAGTGTTGAAAAACCACTTTTCGCACTTGTGTTAGTGAAGGAAACCACTTTTCGCACTTGTGTTAGTGTTGAAAATCCACTTTTCGCACTTGTGTTGGTGCAGGCAACCACTTTTGCACTTGTATTAGTGTGGGAAAAACACTTTTTGCACTTGTGATAGTGTTGAAAAACCACTTTTCGCACTTGTGTTGGTGCAGGAAAACACTTTTGCACTTGTATTAGTGTGGAAAAAACACTTTTTGCACTTGTGATAGTGTTGCAAAACCACTTTTCGCACTTGTGTTAGTGTTGAAAAACCACTTTTCGCACTTGTGTTGGTGCATGAAACCACTTTTGCACTTGTATTAGTGTGGAAAAACCACTTTTCGCACTTGTGTTAGTGTTGAAAAACCACTTTTCGCACTTGCTTTAGTGTTGAAAAACCACTTTTCGCACTTGTGTTAGTGAAGGAAACCACTTTTCGCACTTGTGTTAGTGTTGAAAACCCACATTTCGCACTTGTGTTAGTGTTGAAAATCCACTTTTCGCACTTGTGTTGGTGCAGGAAACCACTTTTGCACTTGTATTAGTGTGGAAAAAACACTTTTTGCACTTGTGATAGTGTTGAAAAACCACTTTTCGCACTTGTGTTAGTGTTGAAAAACCACTTTTCGCACTTGTGTTGGTGCAGGAAACCACTTTTGCACTTGTATTAGTGTGGAAAAAACACTTTTTGCAGTTGTGATAGTGTTGAAAAACCACTTTTCGCACTTGTGTTAGTGTTGAAAAACCACTTTTCGCACTTGTGTTAGTGAAGGAATCCACTTTTCACACTTGTGTTAGTGTTGAAAACCCACTTTTCGCACTTGTGTTAGTGTTGAAAATCCACTTTTCGCACTTGTGTTGGTGCAGGAAACCACTTTTGCACTTGTATTAGTGTGGAAAAAACACTTTTTGCACTTGTGATAGTGTTGAAAAACCACTTTTCGCACTTGTGTTAGTGTTGAAAAACCACTTTTCGCACTTGTGTTGGTGCAGGAAACCACTTTTGCACTTGTATTAGTGTGGAAAAACCACTTTTCGCACTTGTGTTAGTGTTGAAAAACCACTTTACACACTTGTGTTGGTGCAGGAAACCACTTTTGCACTTATATTAGTGTTGAAAAAAACTTTTTGCACTTGTGATAGTGTTGAAAAACCACTTTTCGCACTTGTGTTAGTGAATGAAACCACTTTTCGCACTTGTGTTAGTGTTGAAAACCCACTTTTCGCACTTGTGTTAGTGTTGAAAATCCACTTTTAGCACTTGTTTTGGTGCAGGAAACCACTTTTGCACTTGTATTAGTGTGGAAAAAACACTTTTTGCACTTGTGATAGTGTTGAAAAACCACTTTTTGCACTTGTGTTAGTGTTGAAAAACCACTTTTCACACTTGTGTTGGTGCAGGAAACCACTTTTGCACTTGTATTAGTGTGGAAAAAAAACTTTTTGCACTTGTGATAGTGTTGAAAAACCACTTTTCGCACTTGTGTTAGTGTTGAAAAAACACTTTTCGCACTTGTGTTGGTGCAGGAAACCACTTTTGCACTTGTATTAGTGTGGAAAACCACTTTTCGCACTTGTGTTAGTGTTGAAAAACCACTTTTCGCACATGTGTTACTGTTGAAAAACCACTTTTCGCACTTGTGTTAGTGTTGAAAATCCACTTTTCGCACTTGTGTTGGTGCAGGAAACCACTTTTGCACTTGTATTAGTGTGGAAAAAACACTTTTTGCACTTGTGATAGTGTTGAAAAACCACTTTTCGCACTTGTGTTGGTGCAGGAAAACACTTTTGCACTTGTATTAGTGTGGAAAAAACACTTTTTGCACTTGTGATAGTGTTGAAAAACCACTTTTCGCACTTGTGTTAGTGTTGAAAAACCACTTTTCGCACTTGTGTTGGTGCAGGAAACCACTTTTGCACTTGTATTAGTGTGGAAAAACCACTTTTCGCACTTGTGTTAGTGTTGAAAAACCACTTTTCGCACTTGTTTTAGTGTTGAAAAACCACTTTTCGCACTTGTGTTAGTGAAGGAAACCACTTTTCGCACTTGTGTTGGTGCAGGAAACCACTTTTGCACTTGTATTAGTGTGGAAAATACACTTTTTGCACCTGTGATAGTGTTGAAAAACCACTTTTCGCACTTGTGTTAGTGTTGAAAAACCACTTTTCGCACTTGTGTTGGTGCAGGAAACCACTTTTGCACTTGTATTAGTGTGGAAAAAACACTTTTTGCACTTGTGATAGTGTTGAAAAACCACTTTTCGCACTTGTGTTAGTGTTGAAAAACCACTTTTCGCACTTGTGTTAGTGTTGAAAAACCACTTTTCACACTTGTGTTGGTGCAGGAAACCACTTTTGCACTTGTATTAGTGTGGAAAAAACACTTTTTGCACTTGTGATAGTGTTGAAAAACCACTTTTCGCACTTGTGTTAGTGAAGGAAACCACTTTTCGCACTTGTGTTAGTGTTGAAAATCCACTTTTCGCACTTGTGTTGGTGCAGGCAACCACTTTTGCACTTGTATTAGTGTGGGAAAAACACTTTTTGCACTTGTGATAGTGTTGAAAAACCACTTTTCGCACTTGTGTTGGTGCAGGAAAACACTTTTGCACTTGTATTAGTGTGGAAAAAACCACTTTTCGCACTTGCGTTAGTGTTGAAAAACCACTTTTCGCACTTGTGTTAGTGTTTAAAAACCACTTTTCGCACTTATGTTAGTGAAGGAAACCGCTTTTCGCACTTGTGTTAGTGTTGAAAACCCACTTTTCGCACTTGTGTTAGTGTTGAAAATCCACTTTTCGCACTTGTGTTGGTGCAGGAAACCACTTTTGCACTTGTATTAGTGTGGAAAAAACACTTTTTGCACTTGTGATAGTGTTGAAAAACCACTTTTCGCACATGTGTTAGTGTTGAAAAACCACTTTTCACACTTGTGTTGGTGCAGGAAACCACTTTTGCACTTGTATTAGTGTGGAAAAAACACTTTTTGCACTTGTGATAGTGTTGAAAAACCACTTTTCGCACTTGTGTTAGTGAAGGAAACCACTTTTCGCACTTGTGTTAGTGTTGAAAATCCACTTTTCGCACTTGTGTTGGTGCAGGCAACCACTTTTGCACTTGTATTAGTGTGGGAAAAACACTTTTTGCACTTGTGATAGTGTTGAAAAACCACTTTTCGCACTTGTGTTGGTGCAGGAAAACACTTTTGCACTTGTATTAGTGTGGAAAAAACACTTTTTGCACTTGTGATAGTGTTGCAAAACCACTTTTCGCACTTGTGTTAGTGTTGAAAAACCACTTTTCGCACTTGTGTTGGTGCATGAAACCACTTTTGCACTTGTATTAGTGTGGAAAAACCACTTTTCGCACTTGTGTTAGTGTTGAAAAACCACTTTTCGCACTTGCTTTAGTGTTGAAAAACCACTTTTCGCACTTGTGTTAGTGAAGGAAACCACTTTTCGCACTTGTGTTAGTGTTGAAAACCCACATTTCGCACTTGTGTTAGTGTTGAAAATCCACTTTTCGCACTTGTGTTGGTGCAGGAAACCACTTTTGCACTTGTATTAGTGTGGAAAAAACACTTTTTGCACTTGTGATAGTGTTGAAAAACCACTTTTCGCACTTGTGTTAGTGTTGAAAAACCACTTTTCGCACTTGTGTTGGTGCAGGAAACCACTTTTGCACTTGTATTAGTGTGGAAAAAACACTTTTTGCAGTTGTGATAGTGTTGAAAAACCACTTTTCGCACTTGTGTTAGTGTTAAAAAACCACTTTTCGCACTTGTGTTAGTGAAGGAATCCACTTTTCACACTTGTGTTAGTGTTGAAAACCCACTTTTCGCACTTGTGTTAGTGTTGAAAATCCACTTTTCGCACTTGTGTTGGTGCAGGAAACCACTTTTGCACTTGTATTAGTGTGGAAAAAACACTTTTTGCACTTGTGATAGTGTTGAAAAACCACTTTTCGCACTTGTGTTAGTGTTGAAAAACCACTTTTCGCACTTGTGTTGGTGCAGGAAACCACTTTTGCACTTGTATTAGTGTGGAAAAACCACTTTTCGCACTTGTGTTAGTGTTGAAAAACCACTTTACACACTTGTGTTGGTGCAGGAAACCACTTTTGCACTTATATTAGTGTTGAAAAAAACTTTTTGCACTTGTGATAGTGTTGAAAAACCACTTTTCGCACTTGTGTTAGTGAATGAAACCACTTTTCGCACTTGTGTTAGTGTTGAAAACCCACTTTTCGCACTTGTGTTAGTGTTGAAAATCCACTTTTAGCACTTGTTTTGGTGCAGGAAACCACTTTTGCACTTGTATTAGTGTGGAAAAAACACTTTTTGCACTTGTGATAGTGTTGAAAAACCACTTTTTGCACTTGTGTTAGTGTTGAAAAACCACTTTTCACACTTGTGTTGGTGCAGGAAACCACTTTTGCACTTGTATTAGTGTGGAAAAAAAACTTTTTGCACTTGTGATAGTGTTGAAAAACCACTTTTCGCACTTGTGTTAGTGTTGAAAAACCACTTTTCGCACTTGTGTTGGTGCAGGAAACCACTTTTGCACTTGTATTAGTGTGGAAAACCACTTTTCGCACTTGTGTTAGTGTTGAAAAACCACTTTTCGCACATGTGTTACTGTTGAAAAACCACTTTTCGCACTTGTGTTAGTGTTGAAAATCCACTTTTCGCACTTGTGTTGGTGCAGGAAACCACTTTTGCACTTGTATTAGTGTGGAAAAAACACTTTTTGCACTTGTGATAGTGTTGAAAAACCACTTTTCGCACTTGTGTTGGTGCAGGAAAACACTTTTGCACTTGTATTAGTGTGGAAAAAACACTTTTTGCACTTGTGATAGTGTTGAAAAACCACTTTTCGCACTTGTGTTAGTGTTGAAAAACCACTTTTCGCACTTGTGTTGGTGCAGGAAACCACTTTTGCACTTGTATTAGTGTGGAAAAACCACTTTTCGCACTTGTGTTAGTGTTGAAAAACCACTTTTCGCACTTGTTTTAGTGTTGAAAAACCACTTTTCGCACTTGTGTTAGTGAAGGAAACCACTTTTCGCACTTGTGTTGGTGCAGGAAACCACTTTTGCACTTGTATTAGTGTGGAAAATACACTTTTTGCACCTGTGATAGTGTTGAAAAACCACTTTTCGCACTTGTGTTAGTGTTGAAAAACCACTTTTCGCACTTGTGTTGGTGCAGGAAACCACTTTTGCACTTGTATTAGTGTGGAAAAAACACTTTTTGCACTTGTGATAGTGTTGAAAAACCACTTTTCGCACTTGTGTTAGTGTTGAAAAACCACTTTTCGCACTTGTGTTAGTGTTGAAAACCAACTTTTCGCACTTGTGTTAGTGTTGAAAATCCACTTTTCGCACTTGTGTTGGTGCAGGAAACCACTTTTGCACTTGTATTAGTGTGGAAAATACACTTTTTGCACCTGTGATAGTGTTGAAAAACCACTTTTCGCACTTGTGTTAGTGTTGAAAAACCACTTTTCGCACTTGTGTTGGTGCAGGAAACCACTTTTGCACTTGTATTAGTGTGGAAAAAACACTTTTTGCACTTGTGATAGTGTTGAAAAACCACTTTTCGCACTTGTGTTAGTGTTGAAAAACCACTTTTCGCACTTGTTTTGGTGCAGGAAACCACTTTTGCACTTGTATTAGTGTGGAAAAACCACTTTTCGCACTTGTGTTAGTGTTGAAAGACCACTTTTCGCACTTGTGTTAGTGTTGAAAAACCACTTTTCGCACTTGTGTTGGTGCAGGAAACCACTTTTGTACTTGTATTAGTGTGGAAAAAACACTTTTTGCACTTGTGATAGTGTTGAAAAAACACTTTTTGCACTTGTGTTAGTGTTGAAAAACCACTTTTCGCACTTGTGTTAGTGTTGAAAAACCACTTTTCGCACTTGTGTTAGTGTTGAAAAACCACTTTTCGCACTTGTGTTAGTGTTGAAAAACCACTTTTCGCACTTGTGTTAGTGTTGAAAAACCACTTTTCGCACTTGTGTTAGTGTTGAAAAACCACTTTTCGCACTTGTGTTGGTGCAGGAACCCACTTTTGCACTTGTATTAGTGTGGAAAAAACACTTTTTGCACTTGTGATAGTGTTGAAAAACCACTTTTCCCACTTGTGTTAGTGTTGAAAAACCACTTTTCGCACTTGTGTTGGTGCAGGAAACCACTTTTGCACTTGTATTAGTGTGGAAAAACCACTTTTCGCACTTGTGTTAGTGTTGAAAAACCACTTTTCGCACTTGTGTTAGTGTTGAAAAACCACCTTTCGTACTTGTGTTCATGTTGAAAAACCACTTTTCGCACTTGTGTTCGTGCAGGAAACCACTTTTGCACTTGTATTAGTGTTGAAAAACCACTTTTCGCACTTGTGTTAGTGTTGAAAAACCACTTTTCGCACTTGTGTTAGTGAAGGAAACCACTTTTCGCACTTGTGTTAGTGTTGAAAACCCACTTTTTGCACTTGTGTTAGTGTTGAAAATCCACTTTTCGCACTTGTGGTGGTGCAGGAAACCACTTTTGCACTTGTATTAGTGTGGAAAAAACACTTTTTGCACTTGTGATAGTGTTGAAAAACCACTTTTCGCACTTGTGTTAGTGTTGAAAAACCACTTTTCACACTTGTGTTGGTGCAGGAAACCACTTTTGCACTTGTATTAGTGTGGAAAAAAAACTTTTTGCACTTGTGATAGTGTTGAAAAACCACTTTTCGCACTTGTGTTAGTGTTGAAAAACCACTTTTCGCACTTGTGTTGGTGCAGGAAACCACTTTTGCACTTGTATTAGTGTGGAAAACCACTTTTCGCACTTGTGTTAGTGTTGAAAAACCACTTTTCGCACATGTGTTAGTGTTGAAAAACCACTTTTCGCACTTGTGTTAGTGTTGAAAAACCACTTTTTGCACTTGTGTTAGTGTTGAAAAACCACTTTTCGCACTTGTGTTAGTGTTGAAAAACCACTTTTCCCACTTGTGTTGGTGCAGGAAACCACTTTTGCACTTGTATTAGTGTGGACAAAACACTTTTTGCACTTGTGATAGTGTTGAAAAACCACTTTTCCCACTTGTGTTAGTGTTGAAAAACCACTTTTCGCACTTGTGTTGGTGCAGGAAACCACTTTTGCACTTGTATTAGTGTGGAAAAACCACTTTTCGCACTTGTGTTAGTGTTGAAAAACCACTTTTCGCACTTGTGTTAGTGTTGAAAAACCACCTTTCGTACTTGTGTTCATGTTGAAAAACCACTTTTCGCACTTGTGTTGGTGCAGGAAACCACTTTTGCACTTGTATTAGTGTTTAAAAACCACTTTTCGCACTTGTGTTAGTGTTGAAAAACCACCTTTCGCACTTGTGTTAGTGAAGGAAACCACTTTTGCACTTGTATTAGTGTGGAAAAAACACTTTTTGCACTTGTGATAGTGTTGAAAAACCACTTTTCGCACTTGTGTTAGTGTTGAAAAACCACTTTTCGCACTTGTGTTAGTGTTCAAAAACCACTTTTCGCACTTGTGTTGGTGCAGGAAACCACTTTTGCACTTGTATTAGTGTGGAAAACCACTTTTCGCACTTGTGTTAGTGTGGAAAAACCACTTTTCGCACATGTGTTAGTGTTGAAAAACCACTTTTCGCACTTGTGTTAGTGTTCAAAAACCACTTTTCGCACTTGTGTTGGTGCAGGAAACCACTTTTGCACTTGTATTAGTGTGGCAAAAACACTTTTTGCACTTGTGATAGTATTGAAAAACCACTTTTCGCACTTGTGTTAGTGTTGAAAAACCACTTTTCGCAATTGTGTTGGTGCAGGAAACCACTTTTGCACTTGTATTAGTGTGGAAAAACCACTTTTCGCACTTGTGTTAGTGTTGAAAAACCACTTTTCGCACTTGTGTTAGTGTTGAAAAACCACTTTTCGCACTTGTGTTGGTGCAGGTAACCACTTTTGCACTTGTATTAGTGTGGCAAAATCACTTTTCGCACTTGTGTTAGTGTTGAAAAACCACTTTTCGCACTTGTGTTAGTGTTGAAAACCCACTTTTCGCACTTGTGTTGGTGCAGGAAACCACTTTTGCACTTGTATTAGTGTGGAAAAACCACTTTTCGCACTTGCATTAGTGTTGAAAAACCACTTTTCGCACTTGTGTTAGTGTTTAAAAACCACTTTTCGCACTTATGTTAGTGAAGGAAACCGCTTTTCGCACTTGTGTTAGTGTTGAAAACCCACTTTTCGCACTTGTGTTAGTGTTGAAAATCCACTTTTCGCACTTGTGTTGGTGCAGGAAACCACTTTTGCACTTGTATTAGTGTGGAAAAAACACTTTTTGCACTTGTGATAGTGTTGAAAAACCACTTTTCGCACATGTGTTAGTGTTGAAAAACCACTTTTCACACTTGTGTTGGTGCAGGAAACCACTTTTGCACTTGTATTAGTGTGGAAAAAACACTTTTTGCACTTGTGATAGTGTTGAAAAACCACTTTTAGCACTTGTGTTAGTGAAGGAAACCACTTTTCGCACTTGTGTAAGTGTTGAAAACCCACTTTTCGCACTTGTGTTAGTGTTGAAAATCCACTTTTCGCACTTGTGTTGGTGCATGCAACCACTTTTGCACTTGTATTAGTGTGGAAAAAACACTTTTTGCACTTGTGATAGTGTTGAAAAACCACTTTTCGCACTTGTGTTGGTGCAGGAAAACACTTTTGCACTTGTATTAGTGTGGAAAAAACACTTTTTGCACTTGTGATAGTGTTGAAAAACCACTTTTCGCACTTGTGTTAGTGTTGAAAAACCACTTTTCGCACTTGTGTTGGTGCATGAAACCACTTTTGCACTTGTATTAGTGTGGAAAAACCACTTTTCGCACTTGTGTTAGTGTTGAAAAACCACTTTTCGCACTTGTTTTAGTGTTGAAAAACCACTTTTCGCACTTGTGTTAGTGAAGGAAACCACTTTTCGCACTTGTGTTAGTGTTGAAAACCCACTTTTCGCACTTGTGTTAGTGTTGAAAATCCACTTTTCGCACTTGTGTTGGTGCAGGAAACCACTTTTGCACTTGTATTAGTGTGGAAAAAACACTTTTTGCACTTGTGATAGTGTTGAAAAACCACTTTTCGCACTTGTGTTAGTGTTGAAAAACCACTTTTCGCACTTGTGTTGGTGCAGGAAACCACTTTTGCACTTGTATTCGTGTGGAAAAAACACTTTTTGCACTTGTGATAGTGTTGAAAAACCACTTTTCGCACTTGTGTTAGTGTTGAAAAACCACTTTTCGCACTTGTGTTAGTGAAGGAAACCACTTTTCACACTTGTGTTAGTGTTGAAAACCCACTTTTCGCACTTGTGTTAGTGTTGAAAATCCACTTTTCGCACTTGTGTTGGTGCAGGAAACCACTTTTGCACTTGTATTAGTGTGGAAAAAACACTTTTTGCACTTGTGATAGTGTTGAAAAACCACTTTTCGCACTTGTGTTAGTGTTGAAAAACCACTTTTCGCACTTGTGTTGGTGCAGGAAACCACTTTTGCACTTGTATTAGTGTGGAAAAACCACTTTTCGCACTTGTGTTAGTGTTGAAAAACCACTTTTCGCACTTGTGTTGGTGCAGGAAACCACTTTTGCACTTGTATTAGTGTGGAAAACCACTTTTCGCAATTGTGTTAGTGTTGAAAAACCACTTTTCGCACTTGTGTTAGTGTTGCAAAACCACTTTTCGCACTTGTGTTGGTGCAGGAAACCACTTTTGCACTTGTATTAGTGTGGAAAAACCACTTTTTGCACTTGTGTTAGTGTTGAAAAACCACTTTTCGCACTTGTGTTTGTGTTGAAAATCCACTTTTCGCACTTGTGTTAGTGTTGAAAATACACTTTTCGCACTTGTGTTGGTGCAGGAAACCACTTTTGCACTTGTATTAGTGTGGAAAAAACACTTTTTGCACTTGTGATAGTGTTGAAAAACCACTTTTCGCACTTGTGTTAGTGTTGAAAAACCACTTTTCGCACTTGTGTTGGTGCAGGAAACCACTTTTGCACTTGTATTAGTGTGGAAAAACCACTTTTCGCACTTGTCTTAGTGTTGAAAAACCACTTTTCGCACTTGTGTTAGTGTTGAAAAACCACTTTTCGCACTTGTGTTAGTGTTGAAAAACCACTTTTCGCACTTGTGTTGGTGCAGGAAACCACTTTTGTACTTGTATTAGTGTGGAAAAAACACTTTTTGCACTTGTGATAGTGTTGAAAAAACACTTTTTGCACTTGTGTTAGTGTTGAAAAACCACTTTTCGCACTTGTGTTAGTGTTGAAAACCCACTTTTCGCACTTGTGTTGGTGCAGGAAACCACTTTTGCACTTGTATTAGTGTGGAAAAACCACTTTTCGCACTTGCGTTAGTGTTGAAAAACCACTTTTCGCACTTGTGTTAGTGTTTAAAAACCACTTTTCGCACTTATGTTAGTGAAGGAAACCACTTTTCGCACTTGTGTTAGTGTTGAAAACCCACTTTTCGCACTTGTGTTAGTGTTGAAAATCCACTTTTCGCACTTGTGTTGGTGCAGGAAACCACTTTTGCACTTGTATTAGTGTGGAAAAAACACTTTTTGCACTTGTGATAGTGTTGAAAAACCACTTTTTGCACATGTGTTAGTGTTGAAAAACCACTTTTCACACTTGTGTTGGTGCAGGAAACCACTTTTGCACTTGTATTAGTGTGGAAAAAACACTTTTTGCACTTGTGATAGTGTTGAAAAACCACTTTTCGCACTTGTGTTAGTGAAGGAAACCACTTTTCGCACTTGTGTTAGTGTTGAAAACCCACTTTTCGCACTTGTGTTAGTGTTGAAAATCCACTTTTCGCACTTGTGTTGGTGCAGGCAACCACTTTTGCACTTGTATTAGTGTGGAAAAAACACTTTTTGCACTTGTGATAGTGTTGAAAAACCACTTTTCGCACTTGTGTTGGTGCAGGAAAACACTTTTGCACTTGTATTAGTGTGGAAAAAACACTTTTTGCACTTGTGATAGTGTTGAAAAACCACTTTTCGCACTTGGGTTAGTGTTGAAAAACCACTTTTCGCACTTGTGTTGGTGCATGAAACCACTTTTGCACTTGTATTAGTGTGGAAAAACACTTTTCGCACTTGTGTTAGTGTTGAAAAACCACTTTTCGCACTTGTTTTAGTGTTGAAAAACCACTTTTCGCACTTGTGTTAGTGAAGGAAACCACTTTTCGCACTTGTGTTAGTGTTGAAAACCCACTTTTCGCACTTGTGTTAGTGTTGAAAATCCACTTTTCGCACTTGTGTTGGTGCAGGAAACCACTTTTGCACTTGTATTAGTGTGGAAAAAACACTTTTTGCACTTGTGATAGTGTTGAAAAACCACTTTCGCACTTGTGTTAGTGTTGAAAAACCACTTTTCGCACTTGTGTTGGTGCAGGAAACCACTTTTGCACTTGTATTCGTGTGGAAAAAACACTTTTTGCACTTGTGATAGTGTTGAAAAACCACTTTTCGCACTTGTGTTAGTGTTGAAAAACCACTTTTCGCACTTGTGTTAGTGAAGGAAACCACTTTTCACACTTGTGTTAGTGTTGAAAACCACTTTTCGCACTTGTGTTAGTGTGAAAATCCACTTTTCGCACTTGTGTTGGTGCAGGAAACCACTTTTGCACTTGTATTAGTGTGGAAAAAACACTTTTGCACTTGTGATATGATAGTGTTGAAAAACCACTTTTCGCACTTGTGTTAGTGTTGAAAAACCACTTTTCGCACTTGTGTTGGTGCAGGAAACCACTTTTGCACTTGTATTAGTGTGGAAAAACCACTTTTCGCACTTGTGTTAGTGTTGAAAAACCACTTTTCGCACTTGTGTTGGTGCAGGAAACCACTTTTGCACTTGTATTAGTGTGGAAAACCACTTTTCGCAATTGTGTTAGTGTTGAAAAACCACTTTTCGCACTTGTGTTAGTGTTGCAAAACCACTTTTCGCACTTGTGTTGGTGCAGGAAACCACTTTTGCACTTGTATTAGTGTGGAAAAACCACTTTTTGCACTTGTGTTAGTGTTGAAAAACCACTTTTCGCACTTGTGTTTGTGTTGAAAATCCACTTTTCGCACTTGTGTTAGTGTTGAAAATACACTTTTCGCACTTGTGTTGGTGCAGGAAACCACTTTTGCACTTGTATTAGTGTGGAAAAAACACTTTTTGCACTTGTGATAGTGTTGAAAAACCACTTTTCGCACTTGTGTTAGTGTTGAAAAACCACTTTTCGCACTTGTGTTGGTGCAGGAAACCACTTTTGCACTTGTATTAGTGTGGAAAAACCACTTTTCGCACTTGTCTTAGTGTTGAAAAACCACTTTTCGCACTTGTGTTAGTGTTGAAAAACCACTTTTCGCACTTGTGTTAGTGTTGAAAAACCACTTTTCGCACTTGTGTTGGTGCAGGAAACCACTTTTGTACTTGTATTAGTGTGGAAAAAACACTTTTTGCACTTGTGATAGTGTTGAAAAAACACTTTTTGCACTTGTGTTAGTGTTGAAAAACCACTTTTCGCACTTGTGTTAGTGTTGAAAACCCACTTTTCGCACTTGTGTTGGTGCAGGAAACCACTTTTGCACTTGTATTAGTGTGGAAAAACCACTTTTCGCACTTGCGTTAGTGTTGAAAAACCACTTTTCGCACTTGTGTTAGTGTTTAAAAACCACTTTTCGCACTTATGTTAGTGAAGGAAACCACTTTTCGCACTTGTGTTAGTGTTGAAAACCCACTTTTCGCACTTGTGTTAGTGTTGAAAATCCACTTTTCGCACTTGTGTTGGTGCAGGAAACCACTTTTGCACTTGTATTAGTGTGGAAAAAACACTTTTTGCACTTGTGATAGTGTTGAAAAACCACTTTTTGCACATGTGTTAGTGTTGAAAAACCACTTTTCACACTTGTGTTGGTGCAGGAAACCACTTTTGCACTTGTATTAGTGTGGAAAAAACACTTTTTGCACTTGTGATAGTGTTGAAAAACCACTTTTCGCACTTGTGTTAGTGAAGGAAACCACTTTTCGCACTTGTGTTAGTGTTGAAAACCCACTTTTCGCACTTGTGTTAGTGTTGAAAATCCACTTTTCGCACTTGTGTTGGTGCAGGCAACCACTTTTGCACTTGTATTAGTGTGGAAAAAACACTTTTTGCACTTGTGATAGTGTTGAAAAACCACTTTTCGCACTTGTGTTGGTGCAGGAAAACACTTTTGCACTTGTAGTAATGTGGAAAAAACACTTTTTGCACTTGTGATAGTGTTGAAAAACCACTTTTCGCACTTGGGTTAGTGTTGAAAAACCACTTTTCGCACTTGTGTTGGTGCATGAAACCACTTTTGCACTTGTATTAGTGTGGAAAAAACACTTTTCGCACTTGTGTTAGTGTTGAAAACCCACTTTTCGCACTTGTGTTAGTGTTGAAAATCCACTTTTCGCACTTGTGTTGGTGCAGGAAACCACTTTTGCACTTGTATTAGTGTGGAAAAAACACTTTTTGCACTTGTGATAGTGTTGAAAAACCACTTTTCGCACATGTGTTAGTGTTGAAAAACCACTTTTCACACTTGTGTTGGTGCAGGAAACCACTTTTGCACTTGTATTAGTGTGGAAAAAACACTTTTTGCACTTGTGATAGTGTTGAAAAACCACTTTTAGCACTTGTGTTAGTGAAGGAAACCACTTTTCGCACTTGTGTAAGTGTTGAAAACCCACTTTTCGCACTTGTGTTAGTGTTGAAAATCCACTTTTCGCACTTGTGTTGGTGCATGCAACCACTTTTGCACTTGTATTAGTGTGGAAAAAACACTTTTTGCACTTGTGATAGTGTTGAAAAACCACTTTTCGCACTTGTGTTGGTGCAGGAAAACACTTTTGCACTTGTATTAGTGTGGAAAAAACACTTTTTGCACTTGTGATAGTGTTGAAAAACCACTTTTCGCACTTGTGTTAGTGTTGAAAAACCACTTTTCGCACTTGTGTTGGTGCATGAAACCACTTTTGCACTTGTATTAGTGTGGAAAAACCACTTTTCGCACTTGTGTTAGTGTTGAAAAACCACTTTTCGCACTTGTTTTAGTGTTGAAAAACCACTTTTCGCACTTGTGTTAGTGAAGGAAACCACTTTTCGCACTTGTGTTAGTGTTGAAAACCCACTTTTCGCACTTGTGTTAGTGTTGAAAATCCACTTTTCGCACTTGTGTTGGTGCAGGAAACCACTTTTGCACTTGTATTAGTGTGGAAAAAACACTTTTTGCACTTGTGATAGTGTTGAAAAACCACTTTTCGCACTTGTGTTAGTGTTGAAAAACCACTTTTCGCACTTGTGTTGGTGCAGGAAACCACTTTTGCACTTGTATTCGTGTGGAAAAAACACTTTTTGCACTTGTGATAGTGTTGAAAAACCACTTTTCGCACTTGTGTTAGTGTTGAAAAACCACTTTTCGCACTTGTGTTAGTGAAGGAAACCACTTTTCACACTTGTGTTAGTGTTGAAAACCCACTTTTCGCACTTGTGTTAGTGTTGAAAATCCACTTTTCGCACTTGTGTTGGTGCAGGAAACCACTTTTGCACTTGTATTAGTGTGGAAAAACACTTTTTGCACTTGTGATAGTGTTGAAAAACCACTTTTCGCACTTGTGTTAGTGTTGAAAAACCACTTTTCGCACTTGTGTTGGTGCAGGAAACCACTTTTGCACTTGTATTAGTGTGGAAAAACCACTTTTCGCACTTGTGTTAGTGTTGAAAAACCACTTTTCGCACTTGTGTTGGTGCAGGAAACCACTTTTGCACTTGTATTAGTGTGGAAAACCACTTTTCGCAATTGTGTTAGTGTTGAAAAACCACTTTTCGCACTTGTGTTAGTGTTGCAAAACCACTTTTCGCACTTGTGTTGGTGCAGGAAACCACTTTTGCACTTGTATTAGTGTGGAAAAACCACTTTTTGCACTTGTGTTAGTGTTGAAAAACCACTTTTCGCACTTGTGTTTGTGTTGAAAATCCACTTTTCGCACTTGTGTTAGTGTTGAAAATACACTTTTCGCACTTGTGTTGGTGCAGGAAACCACTTTTGCACTTGTATTAGTGTGGAAAAAACACTTTTTGCACTTGTGATAGTGTTGAAAAACCACTTTTCGCACTTGTGTTAGTGTTGAAAAACCACTTTTCGCACTTGTGTTGGTGCAGGAAACCACTTTTGCACTTGTATTAGTGTGGAAAAACCACTTTTCGCACTTGTCTTAGTGTTGAAAAACCACTTTTCGCACTTGTGTTAGTGTTGAAAAACCACTTTTCGCACTTGTGTTAGTGTTGAAAAACCACTTTTCGCACTTGTGTTGGTGCAGGAAACCACTTTTGTACTTGTATTAGTGTGGAAAAAACACTTTTTGCACTTGTGATAGTGTTGAAAAAACACTTTTTGCACTTGTGTTAGTGTTGAAAAACCACTTTTCGCACTTGTGTTAGTGTTGAAAACCCACTTTTCGCACTTGTGTTGGTGCAGGAAACCACTTTTGCACTTGTATTAGTGTGGAAAAACCACTTTTCGCACTTGCGTTAGTGTTGAAAAACCACTTTTCGCACTTGTGTTAGTGTTTAAAAACCACTTTTCGCACTTATGTTAGTGAAGGAAACCACTTTTCGCACTTGTGTTAGTGTTGAAAACCCACTTTTCGCACTTGTGTTAGTGTTGAAAATCCACTTTTCGCACTTGTGTTGGTGCAGGAAACCACTTTTGCACTTGTATTAGTGTGGAAAAAACACTTTTTGCACTTGTGATAGTGTTGAAAAACCACTTTTTGCACATGTGTTAGTGTTGAAAAACCACTTTTCACACTTGTGTTGGTGCAGGAAACCACTTTTGCACTTGTATTAGTGTGGAAAAAACACTTTTTGCACTTG
Source organism: Myxine glutinosa (assembly GCF_964187855.1). NCBI lineage: Eukaryota > Metazoa > Chordata > Myxini > Myxiniformes > Myxinidae > Myxine > Myxine glutinosa. The sequence goes on along the minus strand of NW_027618040.1, from coordinate 14,869 downwards.
TGATAGTGTTGAAAAACCACTTTTCGCACTTGTGTTAGTGAAGGAAACCACTTTTCGCACTTGTGTTAGTGTTGAAAACCCACTTTTCGCACTTGTGTTAGTGTTGAAAATCCACTTTTCGCACTTGTGTTGGTGCAGGCAACCACTTTTGCACTTGTATTAGTGTGGAAAAAACACTTTTTGCACTTGTGATAGTGTTGAAAAACCACTTTTCGCACTTGTGTTGGTGCAGGAAAACACTTTTGCACTTGTAGTAATGTGGAAAAAACACTTTTTGCACTTGTGATAGTGTTGAAAAACCACTTTTCGCACTTGGGTTAGTGTTGAAAAACCACTTTTCGCACTTGTGTTGGTGCATGAAACCACTTTTGCACTTGTATTAGTGTGGAAAACCACTTTTCGCACTTGTGTTAGTGTTGAAAAACCACTTTTCGCACTTGTTTTAGTGTTGAAAAACCACTTTTCGCACTTGTGTTAGTGAAGGAAACCACTTTTCGCACTTGTGTTAGTGTTGAAAACCCACTTTTCGCACTTGTGTTAGTGTTGAAAATCCACTTTTCGCACTTGTGTTGGTGCAGGAAACCACTTTTGCACTTGTATTAGTGTGGAAAAAACACTTTTTGCACTTGTGATAGTGTTGAAAAACCACTTTTCGCACTTGTGTTAGTGTTGAAAAACCACTTTTCGCACTTGTGTTGGTGCAGGAAACCACTTTTGCACTTGTATTAGTGTGGAAAAAACACTTTTTGCACTTGTGATAGTGTTGAAAAACCACTTTTCGCACTTGTGTTAGTGTTGAAAAACCACTTTTCGCACTTGTGTTAGTGAAGGAAACCACTTTTCACACTTGTGTTAGTGTTGAAAACCCACTTTTCGCACTTGTGTTAGTGTTGAAAATCCACTTTTCGCACTTGTGTTGGTGCAGGAAACCACTTTTGCACTTGTATTAGTGTGGAAAAAACACTTTTTGCACTTGTGATAGTGTTGAAAAACCACTTTTCGCACTTGTGTTAGTGTTGAAAAACCACTTTTCGCACTTGTGTTGGTGCAGGAAACCACTTTTGCACTTGTATTAGTGTGGAAAAACCACTTTTCGCACTTGTGTTAGTGTTGAAAAACCACTTTTCGCACTTGTGTTGGTGCAGGAAACCACTTTTGCACTTGTATTAGTGTGGAAAACCACTTTTCGCAATTGTGTTAGTGTTGAAAAACCACTTTTCGCACTTGTGTTAGTGTTGCAAAACCACTTTTCGCACTTGTGTTGGTGCAGGAAACCACTTTTGCACTTGTATTAGTGTGGAAAAACCACTTTTTGCACTTGTGTTAGTGTTGAAAAACCACTTTTCGCACTTGTGTTTGTGTTGAAAATCCACTTTTCGCACTTGTGTTAGTGTTGAAAATACACTTTTCGCACTTGTGTTGGTGCAGGAAACCACTTTTGCACTTGTATTAGTGTGGAAAAAACACTTTTTGCACTTGTGATAGTGTTGAAAAACCACTTTTCGCACTTGTGTTAGTGTTGAAAAACCACTTTTCGCACTTGTGTTGGTGCAGGAAACCACTTTTGCACTTGTATTAGTGTGGAAAAACCACTTTTCGCACTTGTCTTAGTGTTGAAAAACCACTTTTCGCACTTGTGTTAGTGTTGAAAAACCACTTTTCGCACTTGTGTTAGTGTTGAAAAACCACTTTTTCACACTTGTGTTGGTGCAGGAAACCACTTTTGTACTTGTATTAGCGTGGAAAAAACACTTTTTGCACTTGTGATAGTGTTGAAAAAACACTTTTTGCACTTGTGTTAGTGTTGAAAAACCACTTTTCGCACTTGTGTTAGTGTTGAAAAACCACTTTTCGCACTTGTGTTGGTGCAGGAAACCACTTTTGCACTTGTATTAGTGTGGAAAAACTACTTTTCGCACTTGTGTTAGTGTTGAAAAACCACTTTTCGCACTTGTGTTAGTGTTCAAAAACCACATTTCGCACTTGTGTTGGTGCAGGAAACCACTTTTGCACTTGTATTAGTGTTGAAAAACCACTTTTCACACTTGTGTTAGTGTTGAAAAACCACTTTTCGCACTTGTGTTAGTGTTCAAAAACCACTTTTCGCACTTGTGTTGGTGCAGGAAACCACTTTTGCACTTGTATTAGTGTGGAAAAAACACTTTTTGCACTTGTGATAGTATTGAAAAACCACTTTTTGCACTTGTGTTAGTGTTGAAAAACCACTTTTCGCAATTGTGTTGGTGCAGGAAACCACTTTTGCACTTGTATTAGTGTGGAAAAACCACTTTTCGTACTTGTGTTAGTGTTGAAAAACCATTTTTCGCACTTGTGTTAGTGTTGAAAAACCACTTTTCGCACTTGTGTTGGTGCAGGAAACCACTTTTGCACTTGTATTAGTGTGGCAAAACCACTTTTCGCACTTGTGTTAGTGTTGAAAAACCACTTTTCGCACTTGTGTTAGTGTTGAAAAACCACTTTTCGCACTTGTGTTAGTGTTGAAAAACCACTTTTCGCACTTGTGTTAGTGTTGAAAATCCACTTTTCGCACTTGTGTTGGTGCAGTAAACCGCTTTTGCACTTGTATTAGTGTGGAAAAACCACTTTTGCACTTGTGATAGTGTTGAAAAACCACTTTTCGCACCTTGTGTTGGTGTTGAAAAACCACTTTTCACACTTGTGTTGGTGCAGGAAACCACTTTTGCACTTATATTAGTGTGGGAAAAAACTTTTTGCACTTGTGATAGTGTTGAAAAACCACTTTTCGCACTTGTGTTAGTGAATGAAACCACTTTTCGCACTTGTGTTAGTGGTTGAAAACCCACTTTTCGCACTTGTGTTAGTGTTGAAAATCCACTTTTAGCACTTGTGTTGGTGCAGGAAACCACTTTTGCACTTGTATTAGTGTGGAAAAAACACTTTTTGCACTTGTGATAGTGTTGAAAAACCACTTTTTGCACTTGTGTTAGTGTAGAAAAACCACTTTTCACACTTGTGTTGGTGCAGGAAACCACTTTTGCACTTGTATTAGTGTGGAAAAAAAACTTTTTGCACTTGTGATAGTGTTGAAAAACCACTTTTCGCACTTGTGTTAGTGTTGAAAAACCACTTTTCGCACTTGTGTTGGTGCAGGAAACCACTTTTGCACTTGTATTAGTGTGGAAAACCACTTTTCGCACTTGTGTTAGTGTTGAAAAACCACTTTTCGCACATGTGTTAGTGTTGAAAAACCACTTTTCGCACTTGTGTTAGTGTTGAAAATCCACTTTTCGCACTTGTGTTGGTGCAGGAAACCACTTTTGCACTTGTATTAGTGTGGAAAAAACACTTTTTGCACTTGTGATAGTGTTGAAAAACCACTTTTCGCACTTGTGTTAGTGTTGAAAAACCACTTTTCGCACTTGTGTTGGTGCAGGAAACCACTTTTGCACTTGTATTAGTGTGGAAAACCACTTTTCGCACTTGTGTTAGTGTTGAAAATTTTCGCACTTGTTTTAGTGTTGAAAAACCACTTTTCGCACTTGTGTTAGTGAAGGAAACCACTTTTCGCACTTGTGTTAGTGTTGAAAACCCACTTTTCGCACTTGTGTTAGTGTTGAAAATCCACTTTTCGCACTTGTGTTGGTGCAGGAAACCACTTTTGCACTTGTATTAGTGTGGAAAAAACACTTTTTGCACCTGTGATAGTGTTGAAAAACCACTTTTCGCACTTGTGTTTGTGTTGAAAAACCACTTTTCGCACTTGTGTTGGTGCAGGAAACCACTTTTGCACTTGTATTAGTGTGGAAAAAACACTTTTTGCACTTGTGATAGTGTTGAAAAACCACTTTTCGCACTTGTGTTAGTGTTGAAAACCACTTTTCGCACTTGTGTTAGTGAAGGAAACCACTTTTCACACTTGTGTTAGTGTTGAAAACCCACTTTTCGCACTTGTGTTAGTGTTGAAAATCCACTTTTCGCACTTGTGTTGGTGCAGGAAACCACTTTTGCACTTGTATTAGTGTGGAAAAAACACTTTTTGCACTTGTGATAGTGTTGAAAAACCACTTTTCACACTTGTGTTAGTGTTGAAAAACCACTTTTCGCACTTGTGTTGGTGCAGGAAACCACTTTTGCACTTGTATTAGTGTGGAAAAACCACTTTTCGCACTTGTGTTAGTGTTGAAAAACCATTTTTCGCACTTGTGTTGGTGCAGGAAACCACTTTTGCACTTGTATTAGTGTGGAAAACCACTTTTCGCACTTGTGTTAGTGTTGAAAAACCACTTTTCGCACTTGTGTTAGTGTTGCAAAACCACTTTTCGCACTTGTGTTGGTGCAGGAAACCACTTTTGCACTTGTATTAGTGTGGAAAAAACCACTTTTTGCACTTGTGTTAGTGTTGAAAAACCACTTTTCGCACTTGTGTTAGTGTTGAAACCCACTTTTCGCACTTGTGTTAGTGTTGAAAATACACTTTTCGCACTTGTGTTGGTGCAGGAAACCACTTTTGCACTTGCATTAGTGTGGAAAAAACACTTTTTGCACTTGTGATAGTGTTGAAAAACCACTTTTCGCACTTGTGTTAGTGTTGAAAAACCACTTTTCGCACTTGTGTTAGTGTTGAAAAACCACTTTTCGCACTTGTGTTAGTTTAGGAAACCACTTTTCACACTTGTGTTAGTGTTGAAAACCCACTTTTCGCACTTGTGTTAGTGTTGAAAATCCACTTTTCGCACTTGTGTTGGTGCAGGAAACCACTTTTGCACTTGTATTAGTGTGGAAAAAACACTTTTTGCACTTGTGATAGTGTTGAAAAACCACTTTTCGCACTTGTGTTAGTGTTGAAAAACCACTTTTCGCACTTGTGTTGGTGCAGGAAACCACTTTTGCACTTGTATTAGTGTGGAAAAACCACTTTTCGCACTTGTGTTAGTGTTGAAAAACCACTTTTCGCACTTGTGTTAGTGTTGAAAAACCACTTTTCGCACTTGTGTTAGTGTTGAAAAACCACTTTTCACACTTGTGTTGGTGCAGGAAACCACTTTTGTACTTGTATTAGCGTGGAAAAAACACTTTTTGCACTTGTGATAGTGTTGAAAAAACACTTTTTGCACTTGTGTTAGTGTTGAAAAACCACTTTTCGCACTTGTGTTAGTGTTGAAAAACCACTTTTCGCACTTGTGTTGGTGCAGGAAACCACTTTTGCACTTGTATTAGTGTGGAAAAACCACTTTTCGCACTTGTGTTAGTGTTGAAAAACCACTTTTCGCACTTGTGTTAGTGTTCAAAAACCACATTTCGCACTTGTGTTGGTGCAGGAAACCACTTTTGCACTTGTATTAGTGTTGAAAAACCACTTTTCACACTTGTGTTAGTGTTGAAAAACCACTTTTCGCACTTGTGTTAGTGTTCAAAAACCACTTTTCGCACTTGTGTTGGTGCAGGAAACCACTTTTGCACTTGTATTAGTGTGGAAAAAACACTTTTTGCACTTGTGATAGTATTGAAAAACCACTTTTTGCACTTGTGTTAGTGTTGAAAAACCACTTTTCGCAATTGTGTTGGTGCAGGAAACCACTTTTGCACTTGTATTAGTGTGGAAAAACCACTTTTCGTACTTGTGTTAGTGTTGAAAAACCATTTTTCGCACTTGTGTTAGTGTTGAAAAACCACTTTTCGCACTTGTGTTGGTGCAGGAAACCACTTTTGCACTTGTATTAGTGTGGCAAAACCACTTTTCGCACTTGTGTTAGTGTTGAAAAACCACTTTTCGCACTTGTGTTAGTGTTGAAAATCCACTTTTAGCACTTGTGTTGGTGCAGGAAACCACTTTTGCACTTGTATTAGTGTGGAAAAAACACTTCTTGCACTTGTGATAGTGTTGAAAAACCACTTTTTGCACTTGTGTTAGTGTAGAAAAACCACTTTTCACACTTGTGTTGGTGCAGGAAACCACTTTTGCACTTGTATTAGTGTGGAAAAAAAACTTTTTGCACTTGTGATAGTGTTGAAAAACCACTTTTCGCACTTGTGTTAGTGTTGAAAAACCACTTTTCGCACTTGTGTTGGTGCAGGAAACCACTTTTGCACTTGTATTAGTGTGGAAAACCACTTTTCGCACTTGTGTTAGTGTTGAAAAACCACTTTTCGCACATGTGTTAGTGTTGAAAAACCACTTTTCGCACTTGTGTTAGTGTTGAAAATCCACTTTTCGCACTTGTGTTGGTGCAGGAAACCACTTTTGCACTTGTATTAGTGTGGAAAAAACACTTTTTGCACTTGTGATAGTGTTGAAAAACCACTTTTCGCACTTGTGTTAGTGTTGAAAAACCACTTTTCGCACTTGTGTTGGTGCAGGAAACCACTTTTGCACTTGTATTAGTGTGGAAAACCACTTTTCGCACTTGTGTTAGTGTTGAAAAACCACTTTTCGCACTTGTTTTAGTGTTGAAAAACCACTTTTCGCACTTGTGTTAGTGAAGGAAACCACTTTTCGCACTTGTGTTAGTGTTGAAAACCCACTTTTCGCACTTGTGTTAGTGTTGAAAATCCACTTTTCGCACTTGTGTTGGTGCAGGAAACCACTTTTGCACTTGTATTAGTGTGGAAAAAACACTTTTTGCACCTGTGATAGTGTTGAAAAACCACTTTTCGCACTTGTGTTTGTGTTGAAAAACCACTTTTCGCACTTGTGTTGGTGCAGGAAACCACTTTTGCACTTGTATTAGTGTGGAAAAAACACTTTTTGCACTTGTGATAGTGTTGAAAAACCACTTTTCGCACTTGTGTTAGTGTTGAAAAACCACTTTTCGCACTTGTGTTAGTGAAGGAAACCACTTTTCACACTTGTGTTAGTGTTGAAAACCCACTTTTCGCACTTGTGTTAGTGTTGAAAATCCACTTTTCGCACTTGTGTTGGTGCAGGAAACCACTTTTGCACTTGTATTAGTGTGGAAAAAACACTTTTTGCACTTGTGATAGTGTTGAAAAACCACTTTTCACACTTGTGTTAGTGTTGAAAAACCACTTTTCGCACTTGTGTTGGTGCAGGAAACCACTTTTGCACTTGTATTAGTGTGGAAAAACCACTTTTCGCACTTGTGTTAGTGTTGAAAAACCATTTTTCGCACTTGTGTTGGTGCAGGAAACCACTTTTGCACTTGTATTAGTGTGGAAAACCACTTTTCGCACTTGTGTTAGTGTTGAAAAACCACTTTTCGCACTTGTGTTAGTGTTGCAAAACCACTTTTCGCACTTGTGTTGGTGCAGGTAACCACTTTTGCACTTGTATTAGTGTGGAAAAACCACTTTTTGCACTTGTGTTAGTGTTGAAAAACCACTTTTCGCACTTGTGTTAGTGTTGAAAACCCACTTTTCGCACTTGTGTTAGTGTTGAAAATACACTTTTCGCACTTGTGTTGGTGCAGGAAACCACTTTTGCACTTGCATTAGTGTGGAAAAAACACTTTTTGCACTTGTGATAGTGTTGAAAAACCACTTTTCGCACTTGTGTTAGTGTTGAAAAACCACTTTTCGCACTTGTGTTAGTGTTGAAAAACCACTTTTCGCACTTGTGTTAGTGAAGGAAACCACTTTTCACACTTGTGTTAGTGTTGAAAACCCACTTTTCGCACTTGTGTTAGTGTTGAAAATCCACTTTTCGCACTTGTGTTGGTGCAGGAAACCACTTTTGCACTTGTATTAGTGTGGAAAAAACACTTTTTGCACTTGTGATAGTGTTGAAAAACCACTTTTCGCACTTGTGTTAGTGTTGAAAAACCACTTTTCGCACTTGTGTTGGTGCAGGAAACCACTTTTGCACTTGTATTAGTGTGGAAAAACCACTTTTCGCACTTGTGTTAGTGTTGAAAAACCACTTTTCGCACTTGTGTTGGTGCAGGAAACCACTTTTGCACTTGTATTAGTGTGGAAAACCACTTTTCGCAATTGTGTTAGTGTTGAAAAACCACTTTTCGCACTTGTGTTAGTGTTGCAAAACCACTTTTCGCACTTGTGTTGGTGCAGGAAACCACTTTTGCACTTGTATTAGTGTGGAAAAACCACTTTTTGCACTTGTGTTAGTGTTGAAAAACCACTTTTCGCACTTGTGTTTGTGTTGAAAATCCACTTTTCGCACTTGTGTTAGTGTTGAAAATACACTTTTCGCACTTGTGTTGGTGCAGGAAACCACTTTTGCACTTGTATTAGTGTGGAAAAAACACTTTTTGCACTTGTGATAGTGTTGAAAAACCACTTTTCGCACTTGTGTTAGTGTTGAAAAACCACTTTTCGCACTTGTGTTGGTGCAGGAAACCACTTTTGCACTTGTATTAGTGTGGAAAAACCACTTTTCGCACTTGTCTTAGTGTTGAAAAACCACTTTTCGCACTTGTGTTAGTGTTGAAAAACCACTTTTCGCACTTGTGTTAGTGTTGAAAAACCACTTTTCGCACTTGTGGTTAAAAAACCACTTTTCGCACTTGTGTTGGTGCAGGAAACCACTTTTGCACTTGTATTAGTGTGGAAAAACCACTTTTCGCACTTGTGTTAGTGTTGAAAAACCACTTTTCGCACTTGTGTTAGTGTTCAAAAACCACATTTCGCACTTGTGTTGGTGCAGGAAACCACTTTTGCACTTGTATTAGTGTTGAAAAACCACTTTTCACACTTGTGTTAGTGTTGAAAAACCACTTTTCGCACTTGTGTTAGTGTTCAAAAACCACTTTTCGCACTTGTGTTGGTGCAGGAAACCACTTTTGCACTTGTATTAGTGTGGAAAAAACACTTTTTGCACTTGTGATAGTATTGAAAAACCACTTTTCGCACTTGTGTTAGTGTTGAAAAACCACTTTTCGCAATTGTGTTGGTGCAGGAAACCACTTTTGCACTTGTATTAGTGTGGAAAAACCACTTTTCGTACTTGTGTTAGTGTTGAAAAACCAGTTTTCGCACTTGTGTTAGTGTTGAAAAACCACTTTTCGCACTTGTGTTGGTGCAGGAAACCACTTTTGCACTTGTATTAGTGTGGCAAAACCACTTTTCGCACTTGTGTTAGTGTTGAAAAACCACTTTTCGCACTTGTGTTAGTGTTGAAAAACCGCTTTTCGCACTTGTGTTAGTGTTGAAAAACCACTTTTCGCACTTGTGTTAGTGTTGAAAATCCACTTTTCGCACTTGTGTTGGTGCAGTAAACCGCTTTTGCACTTGTATTAGTGTGGAAAAACCACTTTTTGCACTTGTGATAGTGTTGAAAAACCACTTTTCGCACTTGTGTTAGTGTTGAAAAACCACTTTTCACACTTGTGTTGGTGCAGGAAACCACTTTTGCACTTATATTAGTGTGGGAAAAAACTTTTTGCACTTGTGATAGTGTTGAAAAACCACTTTTCGCACTTGTGTTAGTGAATGAAACCACTTTTCGCACTTGTGTTAGTGAATGAAACCACTTTTCGCACTTGTGTTAGTGTTGAAAATCCACTTTTAGCACTTGTGTTGGTGCAGGAAACCACTTTTGCACTTGTATTAGTGTGGAAAAAACACTTTTTGCACTTGTGATAGTGTTGAAAAACCACTTTTTGCACTTGTGTTAGTGTTGAAAAACCACTTTTCACACTTGTGTTGGTGCAGGAAACCACTTTTGCACTTGTATTAGTGTGGAAAAAAAACTTTTGCACTTGTGATAGTGTTGAAAAACCACTTTTCGCACTTGTGTTAGTGTTGAAAAACCACTTTTCACACTTGTGTTGGTGCAGGAAACCACTTTTGCACTTGTATTAGTGTGGAAAAAACACTTTTTGCACTTGTGATAGTGTTGAAAAACCACTTTTCGCACTTGTGTTAGTGAAGGAAACCACTTTTCGCACTTGTGTTAGTGTTGAAAACCCACTTTTCGCACTTGTGTTGGTGCAGGAAACCACTTTTGCACTTGTATTAGTGTGGAAAAAACACTTTTTGCACTTGTGATAGTGTTGAAAAACCACTTTTCGCACTTGTGTTAGTGTTGAAAAACCACTTTTCGCACTTGTGTTGGTGCAGGAAACCACTTTTGCACTTGTATTAGTGTGGAAAACCACTTTTCGCACTTGTGTTAGTGAAGGAAACCACTTTTCGCACTTGTGTTAGTGTTGAAAAACCACTTTTCGCACTTGTTTTGGTGCAGGAAACCACTTTTGCACTTGTATTAGTGTGGAAAAACCACTTTTCGCACTTGTGTTAGTGTTGAAAAACCACTTTTCGCACTTGTGTTGGTGCAGGAAACCACTTTTGCACTTGTATTAGTGTGGAAAAAACACTTCTTGCACTTGTGATAGTGTTGAAAAACCACTTTTCGCACTTGTGTTAGTGTTGAAAAACCACTTTTCACACTTGTGTTGGTGCAGGAAACCACTTTTGCACTTGTATTAGTGTGGAAAAAACACTTTTTGCACTTGTGATAGTGTTGAAAAACCACTTTTCGCACTTGTGTTAGTGAAGGAAACCACTTTTCGCACTTGTGTTAGTGTTGAAAACCCACTTTTCGCACTTGTTTTAGTGTTGAAAAACCACTTTTCGCACTTGTGTTGGTGCAGGAAAACACTTTTGCACTTGTATTAGTGTGGAAAAAACACTTTTTGCACTTGTGATAGTGTTGAAAAACCACTTTTCGCACTTGTGTTAGTGTTGAAAAACCACTTTTCGCACTTGTGTTGGTGCAGGAAACCACTTTTGCACTTGTATTAGTGTGGAAAAACCACTTTTCGCACTTGTGTTAGTGTTGAAAAACCACTTTTCGCACTTGTTTTAGTGTTGAAAAACCACTTTTCGCACTTGTGTTAGTGAAGGAAACCACTTTTCGCACTTGTGTTAGTGTTGAAAACCCACTTTTCGCACTTGTATTAGTGTTGAAAATCCACTTTTCGCACTTGTGTTGGTGCAGGAAACCACTTTTGCACTTGTATTAGTGTGGAAAAAACACTTTTCGCACTTGTGTTAGTGTTGAAAAACCACTTTTCGCACTTGTTTTAGTGTGGAAAAACCACTTTTCGCACTTGTGTTAGTGTTGAAAAACCACTTTTCGCACTTGTGTTGGTGCAGGAAACCACTTTTGTACTTGTATTAGTGTGGAAAAAACACTTTTTGCACTTGTGATAGTGTTGAAAAACCACTTTTCGCACTTGTGTTAGTGTTGAAAAACCACTTTTCGCACTTGTTTTGGTGCAGGAAACCACTTTTGCACTTGTATTAGTGTGGAAAAACCACTTTTCGCACTTGTGTTAGTGTTGAAAAACCACTTTTCGCACTTGTGTTAGTGTTGAAAAACCACTTTTCGCACTTATGTTGGTGCAGGAAACCACTTTTGTACTTGTATTAGTGTGGAAAAAACACTTTTTGCACTTGTGATAGTGTTGAAAAAACACTTTTTGCACTTGTGTTAGTGTTGAAAAACCACTTTTCGCACTTGTGTTAGTGTTGAAAAACCACTTTTCGCACTTGTGTTAGTGTTGAAAAACCACTTTTCGCACTTGTGTTAGTGTTGAAAAACCACTTTTCCCACTTGTGTTAGTGTTGAAAAACCACTTTTCCCACTTGTGTTAGTGTTGAAAAACCACTTTTCGCACTTGTGTTGGTGCAGGAAACCACTTTTGCACTTGTATTAGTGTGGAAAAACCACTTTTCGCACTTGTGTTAGTGTTGAAAAACCACTTTTCGCACTTGTGTTAGTGTTGAAAAACCACCTTTCGTACTTGTGTACATGTTGAAAAACCACTTTTCGCACTTGTGTTGGTGCAGGAAACCACTTTTGCACTTGTATTAGTGTTGAAAAACCACTTTTCGCACTTGTGTTAGTGTTGAAAAACCACTTTTCGCACTTGTGTTAGTGAAGGAAACCACTTTTCGCACTTATGTTAGTGTTGAAAACCCACTTTTTGCACTTGTGTTAGTGTTGAAAATCCACTTTTCGCACTTGTGGTGGTGCAGGAAACCACTTTTGCACTTGTATTAGTGTGGAAAAAACACTTTTTGCACTTGTGATAGTGTTGAAAAACCACTTTTCGCACTTGTGTTAGTGTTGAAAAACCACTTTTCACACTTGTGTTGGTGCAGGAAACCACTTTTGCACTTGTATTAGTGTGGGAAAAAAACTTTTTGCACTTGTGATAGTGTTGAAAAACCACTTTTCGCACTTGTGTTAGTGTTGAAAAACCACTTTTCGCACTTGTGTTGGTGCAGGAAACCACTTTTGTACTTGTATTCGTGTGGAAAAAACACTTTTGCACTTGTGATAGTGTTGAAAAAACACTTTTTGCACTTGTGTCAGTGTTGAAAAAACCACTTTTCGCACTTGTGTTGGTGCAGGAAACCACTTTTGCACTTGTATTAGTGTGGAAAAAACACTTTTCGCACTTGGGTTAGTGTTGAAAAACCACTTTTCGCACTTGTGTTAGTGCAGGAAACCACTTTTGCACATGTATTAGTGTGGAAAAACCACTTTTCGCACTTGTGTTAGTGTTGAAAAACCACTTTTCGCACTTGTGTTAGTGTTGAAAAACCACTTTTCGCACTTATGTTAGTGAAGGAAACCGCTTTTTGCACTTGTGTTAGTGTTGAAAACCCACTTTTCGCACTTGTGTTAGTGTTGAAAATCCACTTTTCGCACTTGTGTTGGTGCAGGAAACCACTTTTGCACTTGTATTAGTGTGGAAAAAACACTTTTTGCACTTGTGATAGTGTTGAAAAACCACTTTTCGCACATGTGTTAGTGTTGAAAAACCACTTTTCACACTTGTGTTGGTGCAGGAAACCACTTTTGCACTTGTATTAGTGTGGAAAAACCACTTTTCGCACTTGTGTTGGTGCAGGAAACCACTTTTGCACTTGTATTAGTGTGGAAAAACCACTCTTCGCACTTGTGTTAGTGTTGAAAAACCACTTTTCGCACTTGTGTTAGTGTTGAAAAACCACCTTTCGTACTTGTGTTCATGTTGAAAAACCACTTTTCGCACTTGTGTTGGTGCAGGAAACCACTTTTGCACTTGTATTAGTGTTGAAAAACCACTATTCGCACTTGTGTTAGTGTTGAAAAACCACTTTTCGCACTTGTGTTAGTGAAGGAAACCACTTTTGCACTTGTATTCGTGTGGAAAAAACACTTTTTGCACTTGTGATAGTGTTGAAAAACCACTTTTCGCACTTGTGTTAGTGTTGAAAAACCACTTTTCGCACTTGTGTTAGTGTTGAAAAACCACTTTTCGCACTTGTGTTGGTGCAGGAAACCACTTTTGCACTTGTATTAGTGTGGAAAACCACTTTTCGCACTTGTGTTAGTGTTGAAAAAACACTTTTCGCACATGTGTTAGTGTTGAAAAACCACTTTTCGCACTTGTGTTAGTGTTCAAAAACCACTTTTCGCACTTGTGTTGGTGCAGGAAACCACTTTTGCACTTGTATTAGTGTGGCAAAAACACTTTTTGCACTTGTGATAGTATTGAAAAACCACTTTTCGCACTTGTGTTAGTGTTGAAAAACCACTTTTCGCAATTGTGTTGGTGCAGGAAACCACTTTTGCACTTGTATTAGTGTGGAAAAACCACTTTTCGCACTTGTGTTAGTGTTGAAAAACCACTTTTCGCACTTGTGTTAGTGTTGAAAAACCACTTTTCGCACTTGTGTTGGTGCAGGAAACCACTTTTGCACTTGTATTAGTGTGGCAAAATCACTTTTCGCACTTGTGTTAGTGTTGAAAAACCACTTTTCGCACTTGTGTTAGTGTTGAAAAACCACTTTTCGCACTTGTGTTGGTGCAGGAAACCACTTTTGTACTTGTATTCGTGTGGAAAAAACACTTTTGCACTTGTGATAGTGTTGAAAAAACACTTTTTGCACTTGTGTCAGTGTTGAAAAAACCACTTTTCGCACTTGTGTTGGTGCAGGAAACCACTTTTGCACTTGTATTAGTGTGGAAAAAACACTTTTCGCACTTGGGTTAGTGTTGAAAAACCACTTTTCGCACTTGTGTTAGTGTTGAAAAACCACTTTTCGCACTTGTGTTAGTACAGGAAACCACTTTTGCACTTGTATTAGTGTGGAAAAACCACTTTTCGCACTTGTGTTAGTGTTGAAAAACCACTTTTCGCACTTGTGTTAGTGTTGAAAAACCACTTTTCGCACTTGTGTTAGTGTTGAAAAACCACTTTTCGCACTTGTGTTAGTGTTGAAAATCCACTTTTCGCACTTGTGTCGGTGCAGGAAACCACTTTTCGCACTTGTGTTAGTGTTGAAAAACCACTTTTTGCACTTGTGTTAGTGTTGAAAAACCACTTTTCGCACTTGTGTTAGTGTTGAAAAACCACTTTTCGCACTTGTGTTAGTGTTGAAAAACCACTTTTCGCACTTGTGTTAGTGTTGAAAAACCACTTTTCGCACTTGTGTTGGTGCAGGAAACCACTTTTGCACTTGTATTAGTGTGGAAAAAACACTTTTTGCACTTGTGTTAGTGTTGAAAAACCACTTTTCGCACTTGTGTTGGTGCAGGAAACCACTTTTGTACTTGTATTAGTGTGGAAAAAACACTTTTTGCACTTGTGATAGTGTTGAAAAAACACTTTTTGCACTTGTGTTAGTGTTGAAAAACCACTTTTCGCACTTGTGTTAGTGTTGAAAAACCACTTTTTGCACTTGTGTTAGTGTTGAAAAACCACTTTTCGCACTTGTGTTAGTGTTGAAAAACCACTTTTCGCACTTGTGTTAGTGTTGAAAAACCACTTTTCGCACTTGTGTTGGTGCAGGAAACCACTTTTGCACTTGTATTAGTGTGGAAAAAACACTTTTTGCACTTGTGATAGTGTTGAAAAACCACTTTTCCCACTTGTGTTAGTGTTGAAAAACCACTTTTCGCACTTGTGTTGGT
>NW_027618039.1:0-87740 GCF_964187855.1 Myxine glutinosa | reverse complement strand
AACCACTTTTCGCACTTGTGTTGGTGCAGGAAACCACTTTTGCACTTGTATTATTGTGGAAAAACCACTTTTCGCACTTGTGTTAGTGTTGAAAAACCACTTTTCGCACTTGTGTTAGTGTTGAAAAACCACTTTTCGCACTTGTGTTAGTGTTGAAAAACACTTTTCGCACTTGTGTTAGTGTTGAAAAACGACTTTTCGCACTTGTGTTGGTGCAGGAAACCACTTTTGCACTTGTATTAGTGTGGAAAAAACACTTTTCGCACTTGTGTTAGTGTTGAAAAACCACTTTTCGCACTTGTGTTAGTGTTGAAAAACCACTTTTCGCACTTGTGTTAGTGTTGAAAAACCACTTTTGGCACTTGTGTTAGTGTTGAAAAACCACTTTTCGCACTTGTGTTGGTGCAGGAAACCACTTTTGCACTTGCATTAGTGTGGAAAAAACACTTTTCGCACTTGTGTTAGTGTTGAAAAACCACTTTTCGCACTTGTGTTGGTGCAGGAAACCACTTTTGCACTTGTATTAGTGTGGAAAAACCACTTTTCGCACTTGTGTTAGTGTTGAAAAACCACTTTTCGCACTTGTGTTAGTGTTGAAAAACCACTTTTCGCACTTGTATTGGTGCAGGAAACCACTTTTGCACTTGTATTAGTGTGGAAAAAACACTTTTTGCACTTGTGATAGTGTTGAAAAACCACTTTTCGCACTTGTGTTAGTGTTGAAAAACCACTTTTCACACTTGTGTTGGTGCAGGAAACCACTTTTGCACTTGTATTATTGTGGAAAAACCACTTTTCGCACTTGTGTTAGTGTTGAAAAACCACTTTTCGCACTTGTGTTAGTGTTGAAAAACCACTTTTCGCACTTGTGTTAGTGTTGAAAAACCACTTTTCGCACTTGTGTTAGTGTTGAAAAACGACTTTTCGCACTTGTGTTGGTGCAGGAAACCACTTTTGCACTTGTATTAGTGTGGAAAAACCACTTTTCGCACTTGTGTTAGTGTTGAAAAACCACTTTTCGCACTTGTGTTAGTGTTGAAAAACCACTTTTCGCTCTTGTGTTAGTGTTGAAAAACCACTTTTCGCACTTGTGTTGGTGCAGGAAACCACTTTTGCACTTGTATTAGTGTGGAAAAACCACTTTTCGCACTTGTTTTAGTGTTGAAAAACCACTTTTCGCACTTGTGTTAGTGTTGAAAAACCACTTTTCGCACTTGTGTTAGTGTTGAAAAACCACTTTTCGCACTTGTGTTGGTGCAGGAAACCACTTTTGCACTTGTATTAGTGTGGAAAAAACACTTTTTGCACTTGTGTTAGTGTTGAAAAACCACTTTTCGCACTTGTGTTAGTGTTGAAAAACCACTTTTCGCACTTGTGTTGGTGCAGGAAACCACTTTTGCACTTGAATTAGTGTGGAAAAAACACTTTTTGCACTTGTGATAGTGTTGAAAAACCACTTTTGGCACTTGTGTTAGTGTTGAAAAACCACTTTTCGCACTTGTGTTGGTGCAGGAAACCACTTTTGCACTTGTATTAGTGTGGAAAAACCACTTTTCACACTTGTGTTAGTGTTGAAAAACCACTTTTCGCACTTGTGTTAGTGTTGAAAAACCACTTTTCGCACTTGTGTTGGTGCAGGAAACCACTTTTGCACTTGTATTAGTGTGGAAAAAACACTTTTTGCACTTGTGATAGTGTTGAAAAACCACTTTTCGCACTTGTGTTAGTGTTGAAAAACCACTTTTAGCACTTGTGTTAGTGTTGAAAAACCACTTTTCGCACTTGTGTTAGTGTTGAAAAACCACTTTTCGCACTTGTGTTGGTGCAGGAAACCACTTTTGCACTTGTATTAGTGTGGAAAAAACACTTTTTGCACTTGTGATAGTGTTGAAAAACCACTTTTCGCACTTGTGTTAGTGTTGAAAAACCACTTTTCACACTTGTGTTGGTGCAGGAAACCACTTTTGTACTTGTATTAGTGTGGAAAAAACACTTTTTGCACTTGTGATAGTGTTGAAAAACCACTTTTTGCACTTGTGTTAGTGTAGAAAAATCACTTTTCACACTTGTGTTAGTGTTGAAAAACCACTTTTGCACTTGTATTAGTGTTGAAAAACCACTTTTCGCACTTGTGTTGGTGCAGGAAACCACTTTTGCACTTGTATTAGTGTGGAAAAACCACTTTTCGCACTTGTGTTAGTGTTGAAAAACCACTTTTCGCACTTGTGTTAGTGTTGAAAAACCACTTTTCGCACTTGTGTTAGTGTTGGAAAACCACTTTTCGCACTTGTGTTGGTGCAGGAAACCACTTTTGCACTTGTATTAGTGTGGAAAAAACACTTTTCGCACTTGTGTTAGTGTTGAAAAACCACTTTTCGCACTTGTGTTAGTGTTGAAAAACCACTTTTCGCACTTGTGTTGGTGTTGAAAAACCACTTTTCGCACTCGTGTTGGTGCAGGAAACCACTTTTGCACTTGTATTAGTGTGGAAAAAACACTTTTTGCACTTGTGATAGTGTTGAAAAACCACTTTTCGCACTTGTGTTAGTGTTGAAAAACCACTTTCGCACTTGTGTTGGTGCAGGAAACCACTTTTGCACTTGTATTAGTGTGGAAAAACCACTTTTTGCACTTGTGTTAGTGTTGAAAAACCACTTTTCGCACTTGTGGTAGTGTTGAAAAACCACTATTCGCACTCGTGTTGGTGCAGGAAACCACTTTTGCACTTGTATTAGTGTGGAAAAAACACTTTTTGCACTTGTGATAGTGTTGAAAAACCACTTTTCGCACTTGTGTTATTGTTGAAAAACCACTTTTCGCACTTGTGTTGGTGCAGGAAACCACTTTTGCACTTGTATTAGTGTGGAAAAACCACTTTTCGCACTTGTGTTAGTGTTGAAAAACCACTTTTCGCACTTGTGTTAGTGTTGAAAAACCACTTTTCGCACTTGTATTGGTGCAGGAAACCACTTTTGCACTTGTATTAGTGTGGAAAAAACACTTTTTGCACTTGTGATAGTGTTGAAAAACCACTTTTTGCACTTGTGTTAGTGTTGAAAAACCACTTTTCGCACTTGTGTTGGTGCAGGAAACCACTTTTGCACTTGTATTAGTGTTGAAAAACCACTTTTCGCACTTGTGTTAGTGTTGAAAAACCACTTTTCGCACTTGTGTTAGTGTTGAAAAAACACTTTTCGCACTTGTGTTAGTGTTGAAAAACCACTTTTCGCTCTTGTGTTAGTGTTGAAAAACCACTTTTCGCACTTGTGTTGATGCAGGAAACCACTTTTGCACTTGTATTAGTGTGAAAAAAACACTTTTCGCACTTGTGTTAGTGTTGAAAAACCACTTTTCGCACTTGTGTTAGTGTTGAAAAACCACTTTTCGCACTTGTGTTGGTGCAGGAAACCACTTTTGCACTTGTATTAGTGTGGAAAAAACACTTTTCGCACTTGTGATAGTGTTGAAAAACCACTTCTCGCACTTGTCTTAGTGTTGAAAAACCACTTTTCGCACTTGTGTTAGTGCAGGAAACCACTTTTGCACATGTATTAGTGTGGAAAAAACACTTTTTGCACTTGTGATAGTGTTGAAAAACCACTTTTCGCACTTGTGTTAGTGTTGAAAAACCACTTTTCGCACTTGTGTTGGTGCAGGAAACCACTTTTCGCACTTGTGTTAGTGTTGAAAAACCACTTTTCGCACTTGTGTTAGTGTTGAAAAACCACTTTTCGCACTTGTGTTAGTGTTGAAAAACCACTTTTTGCACTTGTGTTGGTGCAGGAAACCACTTTTGCACTTGTATTAGTGTGGAAAAAACACTTTTCGCACTTGTGTTAGTGTTGAAAAACCACTTTTCGCACTTGTGTTAGTGTTGAAAAACCACTTCTCGCACTTGTGTTAGTGTTGAAAAACCACTTTTCGCACTTGTGTTAGTGCAGGAAACCACTTTTGCACATGTATTAGTGTGGAAAAAACACTTTTTGCACTTGTGATAGTGTTGAAAAACCACTTTTCGCACTTGTGTTAGTGTTGAAAAACCACTTTTCGCACTTGTGTTGGTGCAGGAAACCACTTTTTGCACTTGTGTTAGTGTTGAAAAACCACTTTTCGCACTTGTGTTAGTGTTGAAAAACCACTTTTCGCACTTGTGTTGGTGCAGGAAACCACTTTTGCACTTGTATTAGTGTGGAAAAAACACTTTTTGCACTTGTGTTAGTGTTGAAAAACCACTTTTCGCACTTGTGTTAGTGTTGAAAAACCACTTTTCGCACTTGTGTTGGTGAAGGAAACCACTTTTGCACTTGTTTTAGTGTGGAAAAAACACTTTTTGCACTTGTGATAGTGTTGAAAAACCACTTTTCGCACTTGTGTTAGTGTTGAAAAACCACTTTTCGCACTTGTGTTGGTGCAGGAAACCACTTTTGCACTTGTATTATTGTGGAAAAACCACTTTTCGCACTTGTGTTAGTGTTGAAAAACCACTTTTCGCACTTGTGTTAGTGTTGAAAAACCACTTTTCGCACTTGTGTTAGTGTTGAAAAACCACTTTTCGCACTTGTGTTAGTGTTGAAAAACCACTTTTCGCACTTGTGTTGGTGCAGGAAACCACTTTTTGCACTTGTGTTAGTGTTGAAAAACCACTTTTCGCACTTGTGTTAGTGTTGAAAAACCACTTTTCGCACTTGTGTTGGTGCAGGAAACCACTTTTGCACTTGTATTAGTGTGGAAAAAACACTTTTTGCACTTGTGTTAGTGTTGAAAAACCACTTTTCGCACTTGTGTTAGTGTTGAAAAACCACTTTTCGCACTTGTGTTGGTGAAGGAAACCACTTTTGCACTTGTTTTAGTGTGGAAAAAACACTTTTTGCACTTGTGATAGTGTTGAAAAACCACTTTTCGCACTTGTGTTAGTGTTGAAAAACCACTTTTCGCACTTGTGTTGGTGCAGGAAACCACTTTTGCACTTGTATTATTGTGGAAAAACCACTTTTCGCACTTGTGTTAGTGTTGAAAAACCACTTTTCGCACTTGTGTTAGTGTTGAAAAACCACTTTTCGCACTTGTGTTAGTGTTGAAAAACCACTTTTCGCACTTGTGTTAGTGTTGAAAAACGACTTTTCGCACTTGTGTTGGTGCAGGAAACCACTTTTGCACTTGTATTAGTGTGGAAAAAACACTTTTCGCACTTGTGTTAGTGTTGAAAAACCACTTTTCGCACTTGTGTTAGTGTTGAAAAACCACTTTTCGCACTTGTGTTAGTGTTGAAAAACCACTTTTGGCACTTGTGTTAGTGTTGAAAAACCACTTTTCGCACTTGTGTTGGTGCAGGAAACCACTTTTGCACTTGAATTAGTGTGGAAAAAACACTTTTCGCACTTGTGTTAGTGTTGAAAAACCACTTTTCGCACTTGTGTTGGTGCAGGAAACCACTTTTGCACTTGTATTAGTGTGGAAAAACCACTTTTCGCACTTGTGTTAGTGTTGAAAAACCACTTTTCGCACTTGTGTTAGTGTTGAAAAACCACTTTTCGCACTTGTATTGGTGCAGGAAACCACTTTTGCACTTGTATTAGTGTGGAAAAAACACTTTTTGCACTTGTGATAGTGTTGAAAAACCACTTTTTGCACTTGTGTTAGTGTTGAAAAACCACTTTTCGCACTTGTGTTGGTGCAGGAAACCACTTTTGCACTTGTATTAGTGTTGAAAAACCACTTTTCGCACTTGTATTAGTGTTGAAAAACCATTTTTCGCACTTGTGTTAGTGTTGAAAAAACACTTTTCGCACTTGTGTTAGTGTTGAAAAACCACTTTTCGCTCTTGTGTTAGTGTTGAAAAACCACTTTTCGCACTTGTGTTGATGCAGGAAACCACTTTTGCACTTGTATTAGTGTGAAAAAAACACTTTTCGCACTTGTGTTAGTGTTGAAAAACCACTTTTCGCACTTGTGTTAGTGTTGAAAAACCACTTTTCGCACTTGTGTTGGTGCAGGAAACCACTTTTGCACTTGTATTAGTGTGGAAAAAACACTTTTCGCACTTGTGATAGTGTTGAAAAACCACTTCTCGCACTTGTGTTAGTGTTGAAAAACCACTTTTCGCACTTGTGTTAGTGCAGGAAACCACTTTTGCACATGTATTAGTGTGGAAAAAACACTTTTTGCACTTGTGATAGTGTTGAAAAACCACTTTTCGCACTTGTGTTAGTGTTGAAAAACCACTTTTCGCACTTGTGTTGTTGCAGGAAACCACTTTTCGCACTTGTGTTGGTGCAGGAAACCACTTTTGCACTTGTATTAGTGTTGAAAAACCACTTTTCGCACTTGTGTTAGTGTTGAAAAACCACTTTTCGCACTTGTGTTAGTGTTGAAAAAACACTTTTCGCACTTGTGTTAGTGTTGAAAAACCACTTTTCGCTCTTGTGTTAGTGTTGAAAAACCACTTTTCGCACTTGTGTTGATGCAGGAAACCACTTTTGCACTTGTATTAGTGTGAAAAAAACACTTTTCGCACTTGTGTTAGTGTTGAAAAACCACTTTTCGCACTTGTGTTAGTGTTTAAAAACCACTTTTCGCACTTGTGTTGGTGCAGGAAACCACTTTTGCACTTGTATTAGTGTGGAAAAAACACTTTTCGCACTTGTGATAGTGTTGAAAAACCACTTCTCGCACTTGTCTTAGTGTTGAAAAATCACTTTTCGCACTTGTGTTAGTGCAGGAAACCACTTTTGCACATGTATTAGTGTGGAAAAAACACTTTTTGCACTTGTGATAGTGTTGAAAAACCACTTTTCGCACTTGTGTTAGTGTTGAAAAACCACTTTTCGCACTTGTGTTGGTGCAGGAAACCACTTTTCGCACTTGTGTTAGTGTTGAAAAACCACTTTTCGCACTTGTGTTAGTGTTGAAAAACCACTTTTCGCACTTGTGTTAGTGTTGAAAAACCACTTTTTGCACTTGTGTTGGTGCAGGAAACCACTTTTGCACTTGTATTAGTGTGGAAAAAACACTTTTCGCACTTGTGTTGGTGTTGAAAAACCACTTTTCGCACTTGTGTTAGTGTTGAAAAACCACTTCTCGCACTTGTGTTAGTGTTGAAAAACCACTTTTCGCACTTGTGTTAGTGCAGGAAACCACTTTTGCACATGTATTAGTGTGGAAAAAACACTTTTTGCACTTGTGATAGTGTTGAAAAACCACTTTTCGCACTTGTGTTAGTGTTGAAAAACCACTTTTCGCACTTGTGTTAGTGTTGAAAAACCACTTTTCGCACTTGTGTTAGTGTTGAAAAACCACTTTTCGCACTTGTGTTGGTGCAGGAAACCACTTTTGCACTTGAATTAGTGTGGAAAAAACACTTTTCGCACTTGTGTTAGTGTTGAAAAACCACTTTTCGCACTTGTGTTGGTGCAGGAAACCACTTTTGCACTTGTATTAGTGTGGAAAAACCACTTTTCGCACTTGTGTTAGTGTTGAAAAACCACTTTTCGCACTTGTGTTAGTGTTGAAAAACCACTTTTCGCACTTGTATTGGTGCAGGAAACCACTTTTGCACTTGTATTAGTGTGGAAAAAACACTTTTTGCACTTGTGATAGTGTTGAAAAACCACTTTTTGCACTTGTGTTAGTGTTGAAAAACCACTTTTCGCACTTGTGTTGGTGCAGGAAACCACTTTTGCACTTGTATTAGTGTTGAAAAACCACTTTTCGCACTTGTATTTGTGTTGAAAAACCACTTTTCGCACTTGTGTTAGTGTTGAAAAAACACTTTTCGCACTTGTGTTAGTGTTGAAAAACCACTTTTCGCTCTTGTGTTAGTGTTGAAAAACCACTTTTCGCACTTGTGTTGATGCAGGAAACCACTTTTGCACTTGTATTAGTGTGAAAAAAACACTTTTCGCACTTGTGTTAGTGTTGAAAAACCACTTTTCGCACTTGTGTTAGTGTTGAAAAACCACTTTTCGCACTTGTGTTGGTGCAGGAAACCACTTTTGCACTTGTATTAGTGTGGAAAAAACACTTTTCGCACTTGTGATAGTGTTGAAAAACCACCTCTCGCACTTGTGTTAGTGTTGAAAAACCACTTTTCGCACTTGTGTTAGTGCAGGAAACCACTTTTGCACATGTATTAGTGTGGAAAAAACACTTTTTGCACTTGTGATAGTGTTGAAAAACCACTTTTCGCACTTGTGTTAGTGTTGAAAAACCACTTTTCGCACTTGTGTTGGTGCAGGAAACCACTTTTCGCACTTGTGTTGGTGCAGGAAACCACTTTTGCACTTGTATTAGTGTTGAAAAACCACTTTTCGCACTTGTGTTAGTGTTGAAAAACCACTTTTCGCACTTGTGTTAGTGTTGAAAAAACACTTTTCGCACTTGTGTTAGTGTTGAAAAACCACTTTTCGCTCTTGTGTTAGTGTTGAAAAACCACTTTTCGCACTTGTGTTGATGCAGGAAACCACTTTTGCACTTGTATTAGTGTGAAAAAAACACTTTTCGCACTTGTGTTAGTGTTGAAAAACCACTTTTCGCACTTGTGTTAGTGTTGAAAAACCACTTTTCGCACTTGTGTTGGTGCAGGAAACCACTTTTGCACTTGTATTAGTGTGGAAAAAACACTTTTCGCACTTGTGATAGTGTTGAAAAACCACTTCTCGCACTTGTCTTAGTGTTGAAAAACCACTTTTCGCACTTGTGTTAGTGCAGGAAACCACTTTTGCACATGTATTAGTGTGGAAAAAACACTTTTTGCACTTGTGATAGTGTTGAAAAACCACTTTTAGCACTTGTGTTAGTGTTGAAAAACCACTTTTCGCACTTGTGTTAGTGTTGAAAAACCACTTTTCGCACTTGTGTTGGTGCAGGAAACCACTTTTGCACTTGTATTAGTGTGGAAAAAACACTTTTTGCACTTGTGATAGTGTTGAAAAACCACTTTTCGCACTTGTGTTAGTGTTGAAAAACCACTTTTCACACTTGTGTTGGTGCAGGAAACCACTTTTGCACTTGTATTAGTGTGGAAAAAACACTTTTTGCACTTGTGATAGTGTTGAAAAACCACTTTTTGCACTTGTGTTAGTGTAGAAAAATCACTTTTCACACTTGTGTTAGTGTTGAAAAACCACTTTTGCACTTGTATTAGTGTTGAAAAACCACTTTTCGCACTTGTGTTGGTGCAGGAAACCACTTTTGCACTTGTATTAGTGTGGAAAAACCACTTTTCGCACTTGTGTTAGTGTTGAAAAACCACTTTTCGCACTTGTGTTAGTGTTGAAAAACCACTTTTCGCACTTGTGTTAGTGTTGAAAAACCACTTTTCGCACTTGTGTTGGTGCAGGAAACCACTTTTGCACTTGTATTAGTGTGGAAAAAACACTTTTCGCACTTGTGTTAGTGTTGAAAAACCACTTTTCGCACTTGTGTTAGTGTTGAAAAACCACTTTTCGCACTTGTGTTGGTGTTGAAAAACCACTTTTCGCACTCGTGTTGGTGCAGGAAACCACTTTTGCACTTGTATTAGTGTGGAAAAAACACTTTTTGCACTTGTGATAGTGTTGAAAAACCACTTTTCGCACTTGTGTTAGTGTTGAAAAACCACTTTCGCACTTGTGTTGGTGCAGGAAACCACTTTTGCACTTGTATTAGTGTGGAAAAACCACTTTTCGCACTTGTGTTAGTGTTGAAAAACCACTTTTCGCACTTGTGTTAGTGTTGAAAAACCACTATTCGCACTCGTGTTGGTGCAGGAAACCACTTTTGCACTTGTATTAGTGTGGAAAAAACACTTTTTGCACTTGTGATAGTGTTGAAAAACCACTTTTCGCACTTGTGTTATTGTTGAAAAACCACTTTTCGCACTTGTGTTGGTGCAGGAAACCACTTTTGCACTTGTATTAGTGTGGAAAAACCACTTTTCGCACTTGTGTTAGTGTTGAAAAACCACTTTTCGCACTTGTGTTAGTGTTGAAAAACCACTTTTCGCACTTGTATTGGTGCAGGAAACCACTTTTGCACTTGTATTAGTGTGGAAAAAACACTTTTTGCACTTGTGATAGTGTTGAAAAACCACTTTTTGCACTTGTGTTAGTGTTGAAAAACCACTTTTCGCACTTGTGTTGGTGCAGGAAACCACTTTTGCACTTGTATTAGTGTTGAAAAACCACTTTTCGCACTTGTGTTAGTGTTGAAAAACCACTTTTCGCACTTGTGTTAGTGTTGAAAAAACACTTTTCGCACTTGTGTTAGTGTTGAAAAACCACTTTTCGCTCTTGTGTTAGTGTTGAAAAACCACTTTTCGCACTTGTGTTGATGCAGGAAACCACTTTTGCACTTGTATTAGTGTGAAAAAAACACTTTTCGCACTTGTGTTAGTGTTGAAAAACCACTTTTCGCACTTGTGTTAGTGTTGAAAAACCACTTTTCGCACTTGTGTTGGTGCAGGAAACCACTTTTGCACTTGTATTAGTGTGGAAAAAACACTTTTCGCACTTGTGATAGTGTTGAAAAACCACTTCTCGCACTTGTCTTAGTGTTGAAAAACCACTTTTCGCACTTGTGTTAGTGCAGGAAACCACTTTTGCACATGTATTAGTGTGGAAAAAACGCTTTTTGCACTTGTGATAGTGTTGAAAAACCACTTTTCGCACTTGTGTTAGTGTTGAAAAACCACTTTTCGCACTTGTGTTGGTGCAGGAAACCACTTTTCGCACTTGTGTTAGTGTTGAAAAACCACTTTTCGCACTTGTGTTAGTGTTGAAAAACCACTTTTCGCACTTGTGTTAGTGTTGAAAAACCACTTTTTGCACTTGTGTTGGTGCAGGAAACCACTTTTGCACTTGTATTAGTGTGGAAAAAACACTTTTCGCACTTGTGTTAGTGTTGAAAAACCACTTTTCGCACTTGTGTTAGTGTTGAAAAACCACTTCTCGCACTTGTGTTAGTGTTGAAAAACCACTTTTCGCACTTGTGTTAGTGCAGGAAACCACTTTTGCACATGTATTAGTGTGGAAAAAACACTTTTTGCACTTGTGATAGTGTTGAAAAACCACTTTTCGCACTTGTGTTAGTGTTGAAAAACCACTTTTCGCACTTGTGTTGGTGCAGGAAACCACTTTTTGCACTTGTGTTAGTGTTGAAAAACCACTTTTCGCACTTGTGTTAGTGTTGAAAAACCACTTTTCGCACTTGTGTTGGTGCAGGAAACCACTTTTGCACTTGTATTAGTGTGGAAAAAACACTTTTTGCACTTGTGTTAGTGTTGAAAAACCACTTTTCGCACTTGTGTTAGTGTTGAAAAACCACTTTTCGCACTTGTGTTGGTGAAGGAAACCACTTTTGCACTTGTTTTAGTGTGGAAAAAACACTTTTTGCACTTGTGATAGTGTTGAAAAACCACTTTTCGCACTTGTGTTAGTGTTGAAAAACCACTTTTCGCACTTGTGTTGGTGCAGGAAACCACTTTTGCACTTGTATTATTGTGGAAAAACCACTTTTCGCACTTGTGTTAGTGTTGAAAAACCACTTTTTGCACTTGTGTTAGTGTTGAAAAACCACTTTTCGCACTTGTGTTAGTGTTGAAAAACCACTTTTCGCACTTGTGTTAGTGTTGAAAAACCACTTTTCGCACTTGTGTTAGTGTTGAAAAACCACTTTTTGCACTTGTGTTGGTGCAGGAAACCACTTTTGCACTTGTATTAGTGTGGAAAAAACACTTTTCGCACTTGTGTTAGTGTTGAAAAACCACTTTTCGCACTTGTGTTAGTGTTGAAAAACCACTTTTCGCACTTGTATTAGTGTGGAAAAAACACTTTTTGCACTTGTGATAGTGTTGAAAAACCACTTTTCGCACTTGTGTTAGTGTTGAAAACCACTTTTCGCACTTGTGTTGGTGCAGGAAACCACTTTTACACTTGTATTAGTGTGGAAAAAACACCTTTTGCACTTGTGATAGTGTTGAAAAACCACTTTTCGCACTTGGGTTAGTGTTGAAAAACCACTTTTCGCACTTGTGTTAGTGTTGAAAAACCACTTTTCGCACTTGTGTTAGTGTTGAAAAACCACTTTTCGCACTTGTGTTGGTGCAGGAAACCACTTTTGCACTTGTATTAGTGTGGAAAAAACACTTTTCGCACTTGTGTTAGTGTTGAAAAACCACTTTTCGCACTTGTGTTAGTGTTGAAAAACCACTTTTCGCACTTGTGTTGGTGTTGAAAAACCACTTTTCGCACTCGTGTTGGTGCAGGAAACCACTTTTGCACTTGTATTAGTGTGGAAAAAACACTTTTTGCACTTGTGATAGTGTTGAAAAACCACTTTTCGCACTTGTGTTAGTGTTGAAAAACCACTTTCGCACTTGTGTTGGTGCAGGAAACCACTTTTGCACTTGTATTAGTGTGGAAAAACCACTTTTCGCACTTGTGTTAGTGTTGAAAAACCACTTTTCGCACTTGTGTTAGTGTTGAAAAACCACTATTCGCACTCGTGTTGGTGCAGGAAACCACTTTTGCACTTGTATTAGTGTGGAAAAAACACTTTTTGCACTTGTGATAGTGTTGAAAAACCACTTTTCGCACTTGGGTTATTGTTGAAAAACCACTTTTCGCACTTGTGTTGGTGCAGGAAACCACTTTTGCACTTGTATTAGTGTGGAAAAATCACTTTTCGCACTTGTGTTAGTGTTGAAAAACCACTTTTCGCACTTGTGTTAGTGTTGAAAAACCACTTTTCGCACTTGTATTGGTGCAGGAAACCACTTTTGCACTTGTATTAGTGTGGAAAAAACACTTTTTGCACTTGTGATAGTGTTGAAAAACCACTTTTTGCACTTGTGTTAGTGTTGAAAAACCACTTTTCGCACTTGTGTTGGTGCAGGACACCACTTTTGCACTTGTATTAGTGTTGAAAAACCACTTTTCGCACTTGTGTTAGTGTTGAAAAACCACTTTTCGCACTTGTGTTAGTGTTGAAAAAACACTTTTCGCACTTGTGTTAGTGTTGAAAAACCACTTTTCGCTCTTGTGTTAGTGTTGAAAAACCACTTTTCGCACTTGTGTTGATGCAGGAAACCACTTTTGCACTTGTATTAGTGTGAAAAAAACACTTTTCGCACTTGTGTTAGTGTTGAAAAACCACTTTTCGCACTTGTGTTAGTGTTGAAAAACCACTTTTCGCACTTGTGTTGGTGCAGGAAACCACTTTTGCACTTGTATTAGTGTGGAAAAAACACTTTTCGCACTTGTGATAGTGTTGAAAAACCACTTCTCGCACTTGTCTTAGTGTTGAAAAACCACTTTTCGCACTTGTGTTAGTGCAGGAAACCACTTTTGCACATGTATTAGTGTGGAAAAAACACTTTTTGCACTTGTGATAGTGTTGAAAAACCACTTTTCGCACTTGTGTTAGTGTTGAAAAACCACTTTTCGCACTTGTGTTGGTGCAGGAAACCACTTTTCGCACTTGTGTTAGTGTTGAAAAACCACTTTTCGCACTTGTGTTAGTGTTGAAAAACCACTTTTCGCACTTGTGTTAGTGTTGAAAAACCACTTTTTGCACTTGTGTTGGTGCAGGAAACCACTTTTGCACTTGTATTAGTGTGGAAAAAACACTTTTCGCACTTGTGTTAGTGTTGAAAAACCACTTTTCGCACTTGTGTTAGTGTTGAAAAACCACTCCTCGCACTTGTGTTAGTGTTGAAAAACCACTTTTCGCACTTGTGTTAGTGCAGGAAACCACTTTTGCACATGTATTAGTGTGGAAAAAACACTTTTTGCACTTGTGATAGTGTTGAAAAACCACTTTTCGCACTTGTGTTAGTGTTGAAAAACCACTTTTCGCACTTGTGTTGGTGCAGGAAACCACTTTTTGCACTTGTGTTAGTGTTGAAAAACCACTTTTCGCACTTGTGTTAGTGTTGAAAAACCACTTTTCGCACTTGTGTTGGTGCAGGAAACCACTTTTGCACTTGTATTAGTGTGGAAAAAACACTTTTTGCACTTGTGTTAGTGTTGAAAAACCACTTTTCGCACTTGTGTTAGTGTTGAAAAACCACTTTTCGCACTTGTGTTGGTGAAGGAAACCACTTTTGCACTTGTTTTAGTGTGGAAAAAACACTTTTTGCACTTGTGATAGTGTTGAAAAACCACTTTTCGCACTTGTGTTAGTGTTGAAAAACCACTTTTCGCACTTGTGTTGGTGCAGGAAACCACTTTTGCACTTGTATTATTGTGGAAAAACCACTTTTCGCACTTGTGTTAGTGTTGAAAAACCACTTTTCGCACTTGTGTTAGTGTTGAAAAACCACTTTTCGCACTTGTGTTAGTGTTGAAAAACCACTTTTCGCACTTGTGTTAGTGTTGAAAAACCACTTTTCGCACTTGTGTTAGTGTTGAAAAACCACTTTTTGCACTTGTGTTGGTGCAGGAAACCACTTTTGCACTTGTATTAGTGTGGAAAAAACACTTTTCGCACTTGTGTTAGTGTTGAAAAACCACTTTTCGCACTTGTGTTAGTGTTGAAAAACCACTTTTCGCACTTGTATTAGTGTGGAAAAAACACTTTTTGCACTTGTGATAGTGTTGAAAAACCACTTTTCGCACTTGTGTTAGTGTTGAAAACCACTTTTCACACTTGTGTTGGTGCAGGAAACCACTTTTGCACTTGTATTAGTGTGGAAAAAACACTTTTTGCACTTGTGATAGTGTTGAAAAACCACTTTTTGCACTTGTGTTAGTGTAGAAAAATCACTTTTCACACTTGTGTTAGTGTTGAAAAACCACTTTTGCACTTGTATTAGTGTTGAAAAACCACTTTTCGCACTTGTGTTGGTGCAGGAAACCACTTTTGCACTTGTATTAGTGTGGAAAAACCACTTTTCGCACTTGTGTTAGTGTTGAAAAACCACTTTTCGCACTTGTGTTAGTGTTGAAAAACCACTTTTCGCACTTGTGTTAGTGTTGAAAAACCACTTTTCGCACTTGTGTTGGTGCAGGAAACCACTTTTGCACTTGTATTAGTGTGGAAAAAACACTTTTCGCACTTGTGTTAGTGTTGAAAAACCACTTTTCGCACTTGTGTTAGTGTTGAAAAACCACTTTTCGCACTTGTGTTAGTGTTGAAAACCCACTTTTCGCACTCGTGTTGGTGCAGGAAACCACTTTTGCACTTGTATTAGTGTGGAAAAAACACTTTTTGCACTTGTGATAGTGTTGAAAAACCACTTTTCGCACTTGTGTTAGTGTTGAAAAACCACTTTCGCACTTGTGTTGGTGCAGGAAACCACTTTTGCACTTGTATTAGTGTGGAAAAACCACTTTTCGCACTTGTGTTAGTGTTGAAAAACCACTTTTCGCACTTGTGTTAGTGTTGAAAAACCACTATTCGCACTCGTGTTGGTGCAGGAAACCACTTTTGCACTTGTATTAGTGTGGAAAAAACACTTTTTGCACTTGTGATAGTGTTGAAAAACCACTTTTCGCACTTGTGTTATTGTTGAAAAACCACTTTTCGCACTTGTGTTGGTGCAGGAAACCACTTTTGCACTTGTATTAGTGTGGAAAAACCACTTTTCGCACTTGTGTTAGTGTTGAAAAACCACTTTTCGCACTTGTGTTAGTGTTGCAAAACCACTTTTCGCACTTGTATTGGTGCAGGAAACCACTTTTGCACTTGTATTAGTGTGGAAAAAACACTTTTTGCACTTGTGATAGTGTTGAAAAACGACTTTTTGCACTTGTGTTAGTGTTGAAAAACCACTTTTCGCACTTGTGTTGGTGCAGGAAACCACTTTTGCACTTGTATTAGTATTGAAAAACCACTTTTCGCACTTGTGTTAGTGTTGAAAAACCACTTTTCGCACTTGTGTTAGTGTTGAAAAAACACTTTTCGCACTTGTGTTAGTGTTGAAAAACCACTTTTCGCTCTTGTGTTAGTGTTGAAAAACCACTTTTCGCACTTGTGTTGATGCAGGAAACCACTTTTGCACTTGTATTAGTGTGAAAAAAACACTTTTCGCACTTGTGTTAGTGTTGAAAAACCACTTTTCGCACTTGTGTTAGTGTTGAAAAACCACTTTTCGCACTTGTGTTGGTGCAGGAAACCAGTTTTGCACTTGTATTAGTGTGGAAAAAACACTTTTCGCACTTGTGATAGTGTTGAAAAACCACTTCTCGCACTTGTCTTAGTGTTGAAAAACCACTTTTCGCACTTGTGTTAGTGCAGGAAACCACTTTTGCACATGTATTAGTGTGGAAAAAACACTTTTTGCACTTGTGATAGTGTTGAAAAACCACTTTTCGCACTTGTGTTAGTGTTGAAAAACCACTTTTCGCACTTGTGTTGGTGCAGGAAACCACTTTTCGCACTTGTGTTAGTGTTGAAAAACCACTTTTCGCACTTGTGTTAGTGTTGAAAAACCACTTTTCGCACTTGTGTTAGTGTCGAAAAACCACTTTTTGCACATGTGTTGGTGCAGGAAACCACTTTTGCACTTGTATTAGTGTGGAAAAAACACTTTTCGCACTTGTGTTAGTGTTGAAAAACCACTTTTCGCACTTGTGTTAGTGTTGAAAACCACTTCTCGCACTTGTGTTAGTGTTGAAAAACCACTTTTCGCACTTGTGTTAGTGCAGGAAACCACTTTTGCACATGTATTAGTGTGGAAAAAACACTTTTTGCACTTGTGATAGTGTTGAAAAACCACTTTTCGCACTTGTGTTAGTGTTGAAAAACCACTTTTCGCACTTGTGTTGGTGCAGGAAACCACTTTTTGCACTTGTGTTAGTGTTGAAAAACCACTTTTCGCACTTGTGTTAGTGTTGAAAAACCACTTTTCGCACTTGTGTTGGTGCAGGAAACCACTTTTGCACTTGTATTAGTGTGGAAAAAACACTTTTTGCACTTGTGTTAGTGTTGAAAAACCACTTTTTGCACTTGTGTTAGTGTTGAAAAACCACTTTTCGCACTTGTGTTGGTGAAGGAAACCACTTTTGCACTTGTTTTAGTGTGGAAAAAACACTTTTTGCACTTGTGATAGTGTTGAAAAACCACTTTTCGCACTTGTGTTAGTGTTGAAAAACCACTTTTCGCACTTGTGTTGGTGCAGGAAACCACTTTTGCACTTGTATTATTGTGGAAAAACCACTTTTCGCACTTGTGTTAGTGTTGAAAAACCACTTTTCGCACTTGTGTTAGTGTTGAAAAACCACTTTTCACACTTGTGTTGGTGCAGGAAACCACTTTTGCACTTGTATTAGTGTGGAAAAAACACTTTTCGCACTTGTGATAGTGTTGAAAAACCACTTCTCGCACTTGTCTTAGTGTTGAAAAACCACTTTTCGCACTTGTGTTAGTGCAGGAAACCACTTTTGCACATGTATTAGTGTGGAAAAAACACTTTTTGCACTTGTGATAGTGTTGAAAAACCACTTTTCGCACTTGTGTTAGTGTTGAAAAACCACTTTTCGCACTTGTGTTGGTGCAGGAAACCACTTTTCGCACTTGTGTTATTGTTGAAAAACCACTTTTCGCACTTGTGTTAGTGTTGAAAAACCACTTTTCGCACTTGTGTTAGTGTTGAAAAACCACTTTTTGCACTTGTGTTGGTGCAGGAAACCACTTTTGCACTTGTATTAGTGTGGAAAAAACACTTTTCGCACTTGTGTTAGTGTTGAAAAACCACTTTTCGCACTTGTGTTAGTGTTGAAAAACCACTTCTCGCACTTGTGTTAGTGTTGAAAAACCACTTTTCGCACTTGTGTTAGTGCAGGAAACCACTTTTGCACATGTATTAGTGTGGAAAAAACACTTTTTGCACTTGTGATAGTGTTGAAAAACCACTTTTCGCACTTGTGTTAGTGTTGAAAAACCACTTTTCGCACTTGTGTTGGTGCAGGAAACCACTTTTTGCACTTGTGTTAGTGTTGAAAAACCACTTTTCGCACTTGTGTTAGTGTTGAAAAACCACTTTTCGCACTTGTGTTGGTGCAGGAAACCACTTTTGCACTTGTATTAGTGTGGAAAAAACACTTTTTGCACTTGTGTTAGTGTTGAAAAACCACTTTTCGCACTTGTGTTAGTGTTGAAAAACCACTTTTCGCACTTGTGTTGGTGAAGGAAACCACTTTTGCACTTGTTTTAGTGTGGAAAAAACACTTTTTGCACTTGTGATAGTGTTGAAAAACCACTTTTCGCACTTGTGTTAGTGTTGAAAAACCACTTTTCGCACTTGTGTTGGTGCAGGAAACCACTTTTGCACTTGTATTATTGTGGAAAAACCACTTTTCGCACTTGTGTTAGTGTTGAAAAACCACTTTTCGCACTTGTGTTAGTGTTGAAAAACCACTTTTCGCACTTGTGTTAGTGTTGAAAAACCACTTTTCGCACTTGTGTTAGTGTTGAAAAACGACTTTTCGCACTTATGTTGGTGCAGGAAACCACTTTTGCACTTGTATTAGTGTGGAAAAAACACTTTTCGCACTTGTGTTAGTGTTGAAAAACCACTTTTCGCACTTGTGTTAGTGTTGAAAAACCACTTTTCGCACTTGTGTTAGTGTTGAAAAACCACTTTTCGCACTTGTGTTAGTGTTGAAAAACCACTTTTCGCACTTGTGTTGGTGCAGGAAACCACTTTTGCACTTGAATTAGTGTGGAAAAAACACTTTTCGCACTTGTGTTAGTGTTGAAAAACCACTTTTCGCACTTGTGTTGGTGCAGGAAACCACTTTTGCACTTGTATTAGTGTGGAAAAACCACTTTTCGCACTTGTGTTAGTGTTGAAAAACCACTTTTCGCACTTGTGTTAGTGTTGAAAAACCACTTTTCGCACTTGTATTGGTGCAGGAAACCACTTTTGCACTTGTATTAGTGTGGAAAAAACACTTTTTGCACTTGTGATAGTGTTGAAAAACCACTTTTTGCACTTGTGTTAGTGTTGAAAAACCACTTTTCGCACTTGTGTTGGTGCAGGAAACCACTTTTGCACTTGTATTAGTGTTGAAAAACCACTTTTCGCACTTGTATTAGTGTTGAAAAACCACTTTTCGCACTTGTGTTAGTGTTGAAAAAACACTTTTCGCACTTGTGTTAGTGTTGAAAAACCACTTTTCGCTCTTGTGTTAGTGTTGAAAAACCACTTTTCGCACTTGTGTTGATGCAGGAAACCACTTTTGCACTTGTATTAGTGTGAAAAAAACACTTTTCGCACTTGTGTTAGTGTTGAAAAACCACTTCTCGCACTTGTGTTAGTGTTGAAAAACCACTTTTCGCACTTGTGTTAGTGCAGGAAACCACTTTTGCACATGTATTAGTGTGGAAAAAACACTTTTTGCACTTGTGATAGTGTTGAAAAACCACTTTTCGCACTTGTGTTAGTGTTGAAAAACCACTTTTCGCACTTGTGTTGGTGCAGGAAACCACTTTTTGCACTTGTGTTAGTGTTGAAAAACCACTTTTCGCACTTGTGTTAGTGTTGAAAAACCACTTTTCGCACTTGTGTTGGTGCAGGAAACCACTTTTGCACTTGTATTAGTGTGGAAAAAACACTTTTTGCACTTGTGTTAGTGTTGAAAAACCACTTTTCGCACTTGTGTTAGTGTTGAAAAACCACTTTTCGCACTTGTGTTGGTGAAGGAAACCACTTTTGCACTTGTTTTAGTGTGGAAAAAACACTTTTTGCACTTGTGATAGTGTTGAAAAACCACTTTTCGCACTTGTGTTAGTGCAGGAAACCACTTTTGCACATGTATTAGTGTGGAAAAAACACTTTTTGCACTTGTGATAGTGTTGAAAAACCACTTTTCGCACTTGTGTTAGTGTTGAAAAACCACTTTTCGCACTTGTGTTGGTGCAGGAAACCACTTTTCGCACTTGTGTTGGTGCAGGAAACCACTTTTGCACTTGTATTAGTGTTGAAAAACCACTTTTCGCACTTGTGTTAGTGTTGAAAAACCACTTTTCGCACTTGTGTTAGTGTTGAAAAAACACTTTTCGCACTTGTGTTAGTGTTGAAAAACCACTTTTCGCTCTTGTGTTAGTGTTGAAAAACCACTTTTCGCACTTGTGTTGATGCAGGAAACCACTTTTGCACTTGTATTAGTGTGAAAAAAACACTTTTCGCACTTGTGTTAGTGTTGAAAAACCACTTTTCGCACTTGTGTTAGTGTTGAAAAACCACTTTTCGCACTTGTGTTGGTGCAGGAAACCACTTTTGCACTTGTATTAGTGTGGAAAAAACACTTTTCGCACTTGTGATAGTGTTGAAAAACCACTTCTCGCACTTGTCTTAGTGTTGAAAAACCACTTTTCGCACTTGTGTTAGTGCAGGAAACCACTTTTGCACATGTATTAGTGTGGAAAAAACACTTTTTGCACTTGTGATAGTGTTGAAAAACCACTTTTAGCACTTGTGTTAGTGTTGAAAAACCACTTTTCGCACTTGTGTTAGTGTTGAAAAACCACTTTTCGCACTTGTGTTGGTGCAGGAAACCACTTTTGCACTTGTATTAGTGTGGAAAAAACACTTTTTGCACTTGTGATAGTGTTGAAAAACCACTTTTCGCACTTGTGTTAGTGTTGAAAAACCACTTTTCACACTTGTGTTGATGCAGGAAACCACTTTTGCACTTGTATTAGTGTGGAAAAAACACTTTTTGCACTTGTGATAGTGTTGAAAAACCACTTTTTGCACTTGTGTTAGTGTAGAAAAATCACTTTTCACACTTGTGTTAGTGTTGAAAAACCACTTTTGCACTTGTATTAGTGTTGAAAAACCACTTTTCGCACTTGTGTTGGTGCAGGAAACCACTTTTGCACTTGTATTAGTGTGGAAAAACCACTTTTCGCACTTGTGTTAGTGTTGAAAAACCACTTTTCGCACTTGTGTTAGTGTTGAAAAACCACTTTTCGCACTTGTGTTAGTGTTGAAAAACCACTTTTCGCACTTGTGTTGGTGCAGGAAACCACTTTTGCACTTGTATTAGTGTGGAAAAAACACTTTTCGCACTTGTGTTAGTGTTGAAAAACCACTTTTCGCACTTGTGTTAGTGTTGAAAAACCACTTTTCGCACTTGTGTTGGTGTTGAAAAACCACTTTTCGCACTCGTGTTGGTGCAGGAAACCACTTTTGCACTTGTATTAGTGTGGAAAAAACACTTTTTGCACTTGTGATAGTGTTGAAAAACCACTTTTCGCACTTGTGTTAGTGTTGAAAAACCACTTTCGCACTTGTGTTGGTGCAGGAAACCACTTTTGCACTTGTATTAGTGTGGAAAAACCACTTTTCGCACTTGTGTTAGTGTTGAAAAACCACTTTTCGCACTTGTGTTAGTGTTGAAAAACCACTATTCGCACTCGTGTTGGTGCAGGAAACCACTTTTGCACTTGTATTAGTGTGGAAAAAACACTTTTTGCACTTGTGATAGTGTTGAAAAACCACTTTTCGCACTTGTGTTATTGTTGAAAAACCACTTTTCGCACTTGTGTTGGTGCAGGAAACCACTTTTGCACTTGTATTAGTGTGGAAAAACCACTTTTCGCACTTGTGTTAGTGTTGAAAAACCACTTTTCGCACTTGTGTTAGTGTTGAAAAACCACTTTTCGCACTTGTATTGGTGCAGGAAACCACTTTTGCACTTGTATTAGTGTGGAAAAAACACTTTTTGCACTTGTGATAGTGTTGAAAAACCACTTTTTGCACTTGTGTTAGTGTTGAAAAACCACTTTTCGCACTTGTGTTGGTGCAGGAAACCACTTTTGCACTTGTATTAGTGTTGAAAAACCACTTTTCGCACTTGTGTTAGTGTTGAAAAACCACTTTTCGCACTTGTGTTAGTGTTGAAAAAACACTTTTCGCACTTGTGTTAGTGTTGAAAAACCACTTTTCGCTCTTGTGTTAGTGTTGAAAAACCACTTTTCGCACTTGTGTTGATGCAGGAAACCACTTTTGCACTTGTATTAGTGTGAAAAAAACACTTTTCGCACTTGTGTTAGTGTTGAAAAACCACTTTTCGCACTTGTGTTAGTGTTGAAAAACCACTTTTCGCACTTGTGTTGGTGCAGGAAACCACTTTTGCACTTGTATTAGTGTGGAAAAAACACTTTTCGCACTTGTGATAGTGTTGAAAAACCACTTCTCGCACTTGTCTTAGTGTTGAAAAACCACTTTTCGCACTTGTGTTAGTGCAGGAAACCACTTTTGCACATGTATTAGTGTGGAAAAAACACTTTTTGCACTTGTGATAGTGTTGAAAAACCACTTTTCGCACTTGTGTTAGTGTTGAAAAACCACTTTTCGCACTTGTGTTGGTGCAGGAAACCACTTTTCGCACTTGTGTTAGTGTTGAAAAACCACTTTTCGCACTTGTGTTAGTGTTGAAAAACCACTTTTCGCACTTGTGTTAGTGTTGAAAAACCACTTTTTGCACTTGTGTTGGTGCAGGAAACCACTTTTGCACTTGTATTAGTGTGGAAAAAACACTTTTCGCACTTGTGTTAGTGTTGAAAAACCACTTTTCGCACTTGTGTTAGTGTTGAAAAACCACTTCTCGCACTTGTGTTAGTGTTGAAAAACCACTTTTCGCACTTGTGTTAGTGCAGGAAACCACTTTTGCACATGTATTAGTGTGGAAAAAACACTTTTTGCACTTGTGATAGTGTTGAAAAACCACTTTTCGCACTTGTGTTAGTGTTGAAAAACCACTTTTCGCACTTGTGTTGGTGCAGGAAACCACTTTTTGCACTTGTGTTAGTGTTGAAAAACCACTTTTCGCACTTGTGTTAGTGTTGAAAAACCACTTTTCGCACTTGTGTTGGTGCAGGAAACCACTTTTGCACTTGTATTAGTGTGGAAAAAACACTTTTTGCACTTGTGTTAGTGTTGAAAAACCACTTTTCGCACTTGTGTTAGTGTTGAAAAACCACTTTTCGCACTTGTGTTGGTGAAGGAAACCACTTTTGCACTTGTTTTAGTGTGGAAAAAACACTTTTTGCACTTGTGATAGTGTTGAAAAACCACTTTTCGCACTTGTGTTAGTGTTGAAAAACCACTTTTCGCACTTGTGTTGGTGCAGGAAACCACTTTTGCACTTGTATTATTGTGGAAAAACCACTTTTCGCACTTGTGTTAGTGTTGAAAAACCACTTTTCGCACTTGTGTTAGTGTTGAAAAACCACTTTTCGCACTTGTGTTAGTGTTGAAAAACCACTTTTCGCACTTGTGTTAGTGTTGAAAAACCACTTTTCGCACTTGTGTTAGTGTTGAAAAACCACTTTTTGCACTTGTGTTGGTGCAGGAAACCACTTTTGCACTTGTATTAGTGTGGAAAAAACACTTTTCGCACTTGTGTTAGTGTTGAAAAACCCCTTTCGCACTTGTGTTAGTGTTGAAAAACCACTTTTCGCACTTGTATTAGTGTGGAAAAAACACTTTTTGCACTTGTGATAGTGTTGAAAAACCACTTTTCGCACTTGTGTTAGTGTTGAAAACCACTTTTCACACTTGTGTTGGTGCAGGAAACCACTTTTGCACTTGTATTAGTGTGGAAAAAACACTTTTTGCACTTGTGATAGTGTTGAAAAACCACTTTTTGCACTTGTGTTAGTGTAGAAAAATCACTTTTCACACTTGTGTTAGTGTTGAAAAACCACTTTTGCACTTGTATTAGTGTTGAAAAACCACTTTTCGCACTTGTGTTGGTGCAGGAAACCACTTTTGCACTTGTATTAGTGTGGAAAAACCACTTTTCGCACTTGTGTTAGTGTTGAAAAACCACTTTTCGCACTTGTGTTAGTGTTGAAAAACCACTTTTCGCACTTGTGTTAGTGTTGAAAAACCACTTTTCGCACTTGTGTTGGTGCAGGAAACCACTTTTGCACTTGTATTAGTGTGGAAAAAACACTTTTCGCACTTGTGTTAGTGTTGAAAAACCACTTTTCGCACTTGTGTTAGTGTTGAAAAACCACTTTTCGCACTTGTGTTAGTGTTGAAAACCCACTTTTCGCACTCGTGTTGGTGCAGGAAACCACTTTTGCACTTGTATTAGTGTGGAAAAAACACTTTTTGCACTTGTGATAGTGTTGAAAAACCACTTTTCGCACTTGTGTTAGTGTTGAAAAACCACTTTCGCACTTGTGTTGGTGCAGGAAACCACTTTTGCACTTGTATTAGTGTGGAAAAACCACTTTTCGCACTTGTGTTAGTGTTGAAAAACCACTTTTCGCACTTGTGTTAGTGTTGAAAAACCACTATTCGCACTCGTGTTGGTGCAGGAAACCACTTTTGCACTTGTATTAGTGTGGAAAAAACACTTTTTGCACTTGTGATAGTGTTGAAAAACCACTTTTCGCACTTGTGTTATTGTTGAAAAACCACTTTTCGCACTTGTGTTGGTGCAGGAAACCACTTTTGCACTTGTATTAGTGTGGAAAAACCACTTTTCGCACTTGTGTTAGTGTTGAAAAACCACTTTTCGCACTTGTGTTAGTGTTGCAAAACCACTTTTCGCACTTGTATTGGTGCAGGAAACCACTTTTGCACTTGTATTAGTGTGGAAAAAACACTTTTTGCACTTGTGATAGTGTTGAAAAACGACTTTTTGCACTTGTGTTAGTGTTGAAAAACCACTTTTCGCACTTGTGTTGGTGCAGGAAACCACTTTTGCACTTGTATTAGTATTGAAAAACCACTTTTCGCACTTGTGTTAGTGTTGAAAAACCACTTTTCGCACTTGTGTTAGTGTTGAAAAAACACTTTTCGCACTTGTGTTAGTGTTGAAAAACCACTTTTCGCTCTTGTGTTAGTGTTGAAAAACCACTTTTCGCACTTGTGTTGATGCAGGAAACCACTTTTGCACTTGTATTAGTGTGAAAAAAACACTTTTCGCACTTGTGTTAGTGTTGAAAAACCACTTTTCGCACTTGTGTTAGTGTTGAAAAACCACTTTTCGCACTTGTGTTAGTGTTGAAAAACCACTTTTTGCACTTGTGTTGGTGCAGGAAACCACTTTTGCACTTGTATTAGTGTTGAAAAACCACTTTTCGCACTTGTGTTAGTGTTGAAAAACCACTTTTCGCACTTGTGTTAGTGTTGAAAAACCACTTTTCGCACTTTTGTTGATGCAGGAAACCACTTTTGCACTTGTATTAGTGTGGAAAAAACACTTTTTGCACTTGTGTTAGTGTAGAAAAACCACTTTTCGCACTTGTGTTAGTGTTGAAAAACCACTTTTCGCACTTGTGTTAGTGTTGAAAAACCACTTTTCGCACTTGTGTTGGTGCAGGATGCCACTTTTGCACTTGTATTAGTGTGGAAAAACCACTTTTTGCACTTGTGTTAGTGTTCAAAAACCACTTTTCGCACTTGTGTTGGTGCAGGAAACCACTTTTACACTTGTATAAGTGTGGAAAAAACACCTTTTGCACTTGTGATAGTGTTGAAAAACCACTTTTCGCACTTGGGTTAGTGTTGAAAAACCACTTTTCGCACTTGTGTTGGTGCAGGAAACCACTTTTGCACTTGTATTAGTGTGGAAAAAACACTTTTTGCACTTGTGATAGTGTTGAAAAACCACTTTTCGCACTTGTGTTAGTGTTGAAAAACCACTTTTCACACTTGTGTTGGTGCAGGAAACCACTTTTGCACTTGTGTTGGTGCAGGAAACCACTTTTGCACTTGTATTAGTGTGGAAAAAACACTTTTCGCACTTGTGTTAGTGTTGAAAAACCACTTTTCGCACTTGTGTTGTTGCAGGAAATCACTTTTGCACTTGTATTAGTGTGGAAAAACCACTTTTCGCACTTGTGTTAGTGTTGAAAAACCACTTTTCGCACTTGTGTTAGTGTTGAAAAACCACTTTTCGCACTTGTGTTGGTGCAGGAAACCACTTTTGCACTTGTATTAGTGTGGAAAAAACACTTTTTGCACTTGTGATAGAGTTGAAAAACCACTTTTCACACTTGTGTTAGTGTTGAAAAACCACTTTTCGCACTTGTGTTGGTGCAGGAAACCACTTTTGCACTTGTATTAGTGTGGAAAACCACTTTTCGCACTTGTGTTAGTGTTGAAAAACCACTTTTCACACTTGTGTTAGTGTTGAAAAACCACTTTTCACACTTGTGTTGGTGCAGGAAACCACTTTTGCACTTGTATTAGTGTGGAAAAAACACTTTTTGCACTTGTGATAGAGTTGAAAAACCACTTTTCACACTTGTGTTAGTGTTGAAAAACCACTTTTCGCACTTGTGTTGTTGCAGGAAATCACTTTTGCACTTGTATTAGTGTGGAAAAACCACTTTTCGCACTTGTGTTAGTGTTGAAAAACCACTTTTCGCACTTGTGTTAGTGTTGAAAAACCACTTTTCGCACTTGTGTTGGTGCAGGAAACCACTTTTGCACTTGTATTAGTGTGGAAAAAACACTTTTTGCACTTGTGTTAGTGTTGAAAAACCACTTTTCGCACTTGTGTTGGTGCAGGATGCCACTTTTGCACTAGTATTAGTGTGGAAAAACCACTTTTCGCACTTGTGTTAGTGTTGAAAAACCATTTTTCGCACTTGTGTTAGTGTTCAAAAACCACTTTTCGCACTTGTGTTGGTGCAGGAAACCACTTTTGCACTTGTATTAGTGTGGAAAAAACACCTTTTGCACTTGTGATAGTGTTGAAAAACCACTTTTCGCACTTGGGTTAGTGTTGAAAAACCACTTTTCGCACTTGTGTTGGTGCAGGAAACCACTTTTGCACTTGTATTAGTGTGGAAAAAACACTTTTTGCACTTGTGATAGTGTTGAAAAACCACTTTTCGCACTTGTGTTAGTGAAGGAAAACACTTTTTGCACTTGTGTTCGTGTTGAAAACCCACTTTTCACACTTGTGTTAGTGTTGAAAAACCACTTTTCGCACTTGTGTTAGTGTTGAAAAACCACTTTTCGCACTTGTGTTGGTGCAGGAAACCACTTTTGCACTTGTATTAGTGTGGAAAAAACACTTTATGCACTTGTGTTAGTGTTGAAAAACCACTTTTCGCACTTGTGTTAGTGAAGGAAACCACTTTTTGCACTTGTGTTCGTGTTGAAAACCCACTTTTCGCATTTGTGTTAGTGTTGAAAATCCACTTTTCGCACTTGTGTTGGTGCAGGAAACCACTTTTGCACTTGTATTAGTGTGGAAAAAACACATTTTGCACTTGTGATAGTGGTGAAAAAACACATTTTGCAATTGTGTTAGTGTTGAAAAACCACTTTTCGCACTTTTGTTGATGCAGGAAACCACTTTTGCACTTGTATTAGTGTTGAAAAACCACTTTTCACACTTGTGTTGGTGCAGGAAACCACTTTTGCACTTGTGTTCGTGTTGAAAACCCACTTTTCACACTTGTGTTAGTGTGGAAAAAACACTTTTTGCACTTGTGTTAGTGTTGAAAAACCACTTTTCGCACTTGTGTTAGTGTTGAAAAACCACTTTTCGCACTTGTGTTGTTGCAGGAAATCACTTATGCACTTGTATCAGTGTGGAAAAACCACTTTCGCACTTGTGTTAGTGTTGAAAAACCACTTTTCACACTTGTGTTAGTGTTGAAAAACCACTTTTCGCACTTGTGTTGGTGCAGGAAACCACTTTTGCACTTGTATTAGTGTGGAAAAAACACTTTTTGCACTTGTGATAGTGTTGAAAAACCACTTTTCGCACTTGTGTTAGTGTTGAAAAACCACTTTTCGCACTTGTGTTGGTGCAGGAAACCACTTTTGCACTTGTATTAGTGTTGAAAAACCACTTTTCGCACTTGTGTTAGTGTTGAAAAACCACTTTTCGCACTTGTGTTAGTGTTGAAAAACCACTTTTCAGACTTGTGTTGGTGCAGGAAACCACTTTTGCACTTGTATTAGTGTGGAAAAAACACTTTTTGCACTTGTGATAGAGTTGAAAAACCACTTTTCGCACATGTGTTAGTGTTGAAAAACCACTTTTTGCACTTGTGTTGTTGCAGGAAATCACTTTTGCACTTGTATTAGTGTGGAAAAACCACTTTTCGCACTTGTGTTAGTGTTGAAAAACCACTTTTCGCACTTGTGTTAGTGTTGAAAAACCACTTTTCGCACTTGTGTTGGTGCAGGAAACCACTTTTGCACTTGTATTAGTGTGGAAAAAACACTTTTTGCACTTGTGATAGTGTTGAAAAACCACTTTTCGCACTTGTGTTAGTGTTGAAAAACCACTTTTCGCACTTGTGTTGGTGCAGGAAACCACTTTTGCACTTGTATTAGTGTTGAAAAACCACTTTTCGCACTTGTGTTAGTGTTGAAAAACCACTTTTCGCACTTGTGTTAGTGTTGAAAAACCACTTTTCGCACTTGTGTTGGTGCAGGAAACCACTTTTGCACTTGTATTAGTGTGGAAAACCACTTTTCGCACTTGTGTTAGTGTTGAAAAACCACTTTTCACACTTGTGTTGGTGCAGGAAACCACTTTTGCACTTGTATTAGTGTGGAAAAAACACTTTTTGCACTTGTGATAGAGTTGAAAAACCACTTTTCACACTTGTGTTAGTGTTGAAAAACCACTTTTCGCACTTGTGTTGTTGCAGGAAATCACTTTTGCACTTGTATTAGTGTGGAAAAACCACTTTTCGCACTTGTGTTAGTGTTGAAAAACCACTTTTCGCACTTGTGTTAGTGTTGAAAAACCACTTTTCGCACTTGTGTTGGTGCAGGAAACCACTTTTGCACTTGTATTAGTGTGGAAAAAACACTTTTTGCACTTGTGATAGTGTTGAAAAACCACTTTTCGCACTTGGGTTAGTGTTGAAAAACCACTTTTCGCACTTGTGTTGGTGCAGGAAACCACTTTTGCACTTGTATTAGTGTGGAAAAAACACTTTTTGCACTTGTGATAGTGTTGAAAAACCACTTTTCGCACTTGTGTTAGTGAAGGAAAACACTTTTTGCACTTGTGTTCGTGTTGAAAACCCACTTTTCACACTTGTGTTAGTGTTGAAAAACCACTTTTCGCACTTGTGTTAGTGTTGAAAAACCACTTTTCGCACTTGTGTTGGTGCAGGAAACCACTTTTGCACTTGTATTAGTGTGGAAAAAACACTTTATGCACTTGTGTTAGTGTTGAAAAACCACTTTTCGCACTTGTGTTAGTGAAGGAAACCACTTTTTGCACTTGTGTTCGTGTTGAAAACCCACTTTTCGCATTTGTGTTAGTGTTGAAAATCCACTTTTCGCACTTGTGTTGGTGCAGGAAACCACTTTTGCACTTGTATTAGTGTGGAAAAAACACTTTTTGCACTTGTGATAGTGGTGAAAAAACACATTTTGCAATTGTGTTAGTGTTGAAAAACCACTTTTCGCACTTTTGTTGATGCAGGAAACCACTTTTGCACTTGTATTAGTGTTGAAAAACCACTTTTCACACTTGTGTTGGTGCAGGAAACCACTTTTGCACTTGTGTTCGTGTTGAAAACCCACTTTTCACACTTGTGTTAGTGTGGAAAAAACACTTTTTGCACTTGTGTTAGTGTTGAAAAACCACTTTTCGCACTTGTGTTAGTGTTGAAAAACCACTTTTCGCACTTGTGTTGTTGCAGGAAATCACTTATGCACTTGTATCAGTGTGGAAAAA
Organism: Myxine glutinosa; assembly: GCF_964187855.1. NCBI lineage: Eukaryota > Metazoa > Chordata > Myxini > Myxiniformes > Myxinidae > Myxine > Myxine glutinosa. Next base: position 58,128 of record NW_027618039.1, on the reverse strand, counting down.
CCACTTTCGCACTTGTGTTAGTGTTGAAAAACCACTTTTCACACTTGTGTTAGTGTTGAAAAACCACTTTTCGCACTTGTGTTGGTGCAGGAAACCACTTTTGCACTTGTATTAGTGTGGAAAAAACACTTTTTGCACTTGTGATAGTGTTGAAAAACCACTTTTCGCACTTGTGTTAGTGTTGAAAAACCACTTTTCGCACTTGTGTTGGTGCAGGAAACCACTTTTGCACTTGTATTAGTGTTGAAAAACCACTTTTCGCACTTGTGTTAGTGTTGAAAAACCACTTTTCGCACTTGTGTTAGTGTTGAAAAACCACTTTTCAGACTTGTGTTGGTGCAGGAAACCACTTTTGCACTTGTATTAGTGTGGAAAAAACACTTTTTGCACTTGTGATAGAGTTGAAAAACCACTTTTCGCACATGTGTTAGTGTTGAAAAACCACTTTTTGCACTTGTGTTGTTGCAGGAAATCACTTTTGCACTTGTATTAGTGTGGAAAAACCACTTTTCGCACTTGTGTTAGTGTTGAAAAACCACTTTTCGCACTTGTGTTAGTGTTGAAAAACCACTTTTCGCACTTGTGTTGGTGCAGGAAACCACTTTTGCACTTGTATTAGTGTGGAAAAAACACTTTTTGCACTTGTGATAGTGTTGAAAAACCACTTTTCGCACTTGTGTTAGTGTTGAAAAACCACTTTTCGCACTTGTGTTGGTGCAGGAAACCACTTTTGCACTTGTATTAGTGTTGAAAAACCACTTTTCGCACTTGTGTTAGTGTTGAAAAACCACTTTTCGCACTTGTGTTAGTGTTGAAAAACCACTTTTCGCACTTGTGTTGGTGCAGGAAACCACTTTTGCACTTGTATTAGTGTGGAAAACCACTTTTCGCACTTGTGTTAGTGTTGAAAAACCACTTTTCACACTTGTGTTGGTGCAGGAAACCACTTTTGCACTTGTATTAGTGTGGAAAAAACACTTTTTGCACTTGTGATAGAGTTGAAAAACCACTTTTCACACTTGTGTTAGTGTTGAAAAACCACTTTTCGCACTTGTGTTGTTGCAGGAAATCACTTTTGCACTTGTATTAGTGTGGAAAAACCACTTTTCGCACTTGTGTTAGTGTTGAAAAACCACTTTTCGCACTTGTGTTAGTGTTGAAAAACCACTTTTCGCACTTGTGTTGGTGCAGGAAACCACTTTTGCACTTGTATTAGTGTGGAAAAAACACTTTTTGCACTTGTGATAGAGTTGAAAAACCACTTTTCACACTTGTGTTAGTGTTGAAAAACCACTTTTCGCACTTGTGTTGGTGCAGGAAACCACTTTTGCACTTGTATTAGTGTCGAAAACCACTTTTCGCACTTGTGTTAGTGTTGAAAAACCACTTTTCGCACTTGTGTTGGTGCAGGAAACCACTTTTGCACTTGTATTAGTGTGGAAAACCCACTTTTCGCACTTGTGTTAGTGTTGAAAAACCACTTTTCGCACTTTGTTGGTGCAGGAAACCACTTTTGCACTTGTATTAGTGTGGAAAAAACACTTTTTGCACTTGTGATAGAGTTGAAAAACCACTTTTCACACTTGTGTTAGTGTTGAAATACCACTTTTCGCACTTGTGTTGTTGCAGGAAATCACTTTTGCACTTGTATTAGTGTGGAAAAACCACTTTTCGCACTTGTGTTAGTGTTGAAAAACCACTTTTCGCACTTGTGTTAGTGTTGAAAAACCACTTTTCGCACTTGTGTTGGTGCAGGAAACCACTTTTGCACTTGTATTAGTGTGGAAAAAACACTTTTTGCACTTGTGATAGTGTTGAAAAACCACTTTTCGCACTTGTGTTAGTGTTGAAAAACCACTTTTTGCACTTGTGTTGGTGCAGGAAACCACTTTTGCACTTGTATTAGTGTTGAAAAACCACTTTTCGCACTTGTGTTAGTGTTGAAAAACCACTTTTCGCACTTGTGTTAGTGTTGAAAAACCACTTTTCGCACTTTTGTTGATGCAGGAAACCACTTTTGCACTTGTATTAGTGTGGAAAAAACACTTTTTGCACTTGTGTTAGTGTAGAAAAACCACTTTTCGCACTTGTGTTAGTGTTGAAAAACCACTTTTCACACTTGTGTTAGTGTTGAAAAACCACTTTTCGCACTTGTGTTGGTGCAGGATGCCACTTTTGCACTTGTATTAGTGTGGAAAAACCACTTTTCGCACTTGTGTTAGTGTTCAAAAACCACTTTTCGCACTTGTGTTGGTGCAGGAAACCACTTTTACACTTGTATTAGTGTGGAAAAAACACCTTTTGCACTTGTGATAGTGTTGAAAAACCACTTTTCGCACTTGGGTTAGTGTTGAAAAACCACTTTTCGCACTTGTGTTGGTGCAGGAAACCACTTTTGCACTGGTATTAGTGTGGAAAAAACACTTTTTGCACTTGTGATAGTGTTGAAAAACCACTTTTCGCACTTGTGTTAGTGTTGAAAAACCACTTTTCACACTTGTGTTGGTGCAGGAAACCACTTTTGCACTTGTGTTGGTGCAGGAAACCACTTTTGCACTTGTATTAGTGTGGAAAAAACACATTTCGCACTTGTGTTAGTGTTGAAAAACCACTTTTCGCACTTGTGTTGTTGCAGGAAATCACTTTTGCACTTGTATTAGTGTGGAAAAACCACTTTTCGCACTTGTGTTAGTGTTGAAAAACCACTTTTCGCACTTGTGTTAGTGTTGAAAAACCACTTTTCGCACTTGTGTTGGTGCAGGAAACCACTTTTGCACTTGTATTAGTGTGGAAAAAACACTTTTTGCACTTGTGATAGAGTTGAAAAACCACTTTTCACACTTGTGTTAGTGTTGAAAAACCACTTTTCGCACTTGTGTTGGTGCAGGAAACCACTTTTGCACTTGTATTAGTGTGGAAAACCACTTTTCGCACTTGTGTTAGTGTTGAAAAACCACTTTTCACACTTGTGTTAGTGTTGAAAAACCACTTTTCACACTTGTGTTGGTGCAGGAAACCACTTTTGCACTTGTATTAGTGTGGAAAAAACACTTTTTGCACTTGTGATAGAGTTGAAAAACCACTTTTCAAACTTGTGTTAGTGTTGAAAAACCACTTTTCGCACTTGTGTTGTTGCAGGAAATCACTTTTGCACTTGTATTAGTGTGGAAAAACCACTTTTCGCACTTGTGTTAGTGTTGAAAAACCACTTTTCGCACTTGTGTTAGTGTTGAAAAACCACTTTTCGCACTTGTGTTGGTGCAGGAAACCACTTTTGCACTTGTATTAGTGTGGAAAAAACACTTTTTGCACTTGTGTTAGTGTTGAAAAACCACTTTTCGCACTTGTGTTGGTGCAGGATGCCACTTTTGCACTAGTATTAGTGTGGAAAAACCACTTTTCGCACTTGTGTTAGTGTTGAAAAACCATTTTTCGCACTTGTGTTAGTGTTCAAAAACCACTTTTCGCACTTGTGTTGGTGCAGGAAACCACTTTTGCACTTGTATTAGTGTGGAAAAAACACCTTTTGCACTTGTGATAGTGTTGAAAAACCACTTTTCGCACTTGGGTTAGTGTTGAAAAACCACTTTTCGCACTTGTGTTGGTGCAGGAAACCACTTTTGCACTTGTATTAGTGTGGAAAAAACACTTTTTGCACTTGTGATAGTGTTGAAAAACCACTTTTCGCACTTGTGTTAGTGAAGGAAACCACTTTTTGCACTTGTGTTCGTGTTGAAAACCCACTTTTCACACTTGTGTTAGTGTTGAAAAACCACTTTTCGCACTTGTGTTAGTGTTGAAAAACCACTTTTCGCACTTGTGTTGGTGCAGGAAACCACTTTTGCACTTGTATTAGTGTGGAAAAAACACTTTATGCACTTGTGTTAGTGTTGAAAAACCACTTTTCGCACTTGTGTTAGTGAAGGAAACCACTTTTTGCACTTGTGTTCGTGTTGAAAACCCACTTTTCGCACTTGTGTTAGTGTTGAAAATCCACTTTTCGCACTTGTGTTGGTGCAGGAAACCACTTTTGCACTTGTATTAGTGTGGAAAAAACACTTTTTGCACTTGTGATAGTGGTGAAAAAACACATTTTGCAATTGTGTTAGTGTTGAAAACCCACTTTTCGCACTTTTGTTGATGCAGGAAACCACTTTTGCACTTGTATTAGTGTTGAAAAACCACTTTTCACACTTGTGTTGGTGCAGGAAACCACTTTTGCACTTGTGTTCGTGTTGAAAACCCACTTTTCACACTTGTGTTAGTATGGAAAAAACACTTTTTGCACTTGTGTTAGTGTTGAAAAACCACTTTTCGCACTTGTGTTAGTGTTGAAAAACCACTTTTCGCACTTGTGTTGTTGCAGGAAATCACTTATGCACTTGTATCAGTGTGGAAAAACCACTTTCGCACTTGTGTTAGTGTTGAAAAACCACTTTTCACACTTGTGTTAGTGTTGAAAAACCACTTTTCGCACTTGTGTTGGTGCAGGAAACCACTTTTGCACTTGTATTAGTGTGGAAAAAACACTTTTTGCACTTGTGATAGTGTTGAAAAACCACTTTTCGCACTTGTGTTAGTGTTGAAAAACCACTTTTCGCACTTGTGTTGGTGCAGGAAACCACTTTTGCACTTGTATTAGTGTTGAAAAACCACTTTTCGCACTTGTGTTAGTGTTGAAAAACCACTTTTCGCACTTGTGTTAGTGTTGAAAAACCACTTTTCAGACTTGTGTTGGTGCAGGAAACCACTTTTGCACTTGTATTAGTGTGGAAAAAACACTTTTTGCACTTGTGATAGAGTTGAAAAACCACTTTTCGCACATGTGTTAGTGTTGAAAAACCACTTTTTGCACTTGTGTTGTTGCAGGAAATCACTTTTGCACTTGTATTAGTGTGGAAAAACCACTTTTCGCACTTGTGTTAGTGTTGAAAAACCACTTTTCGCACTTGTGTTAGTGTTGAAAAACCACTTTTCGCACTTGTGTTGGTGCAGGAAACCACTTTTGCACTTGTATTAGTGTGGAAAAAACACTTTTTGCACTTGTGATAGTGTTGAAAAACCACTTTTCGCACTTGTGTTAGTGTTGAAAAACCACTTTTCGCACTTGTGTTGGTGCAGGAAACCACTTTTGCACTTGTATTAGTGTTGAAAAACCACTTTTCGCACTTGTGTTAGTGTTGAAAAACCACTTTTCGCACTTGTGTTAGTGTTGAAAAACCACTTTTCGCACTTGTGTTGGTGCAGGAAACCACTTTTGCACTTGTATTAGTGTGGAAAACCACTTTTCGCACTTGTGTTAGTGTTGAAAAACCACTTTTCACACTTGTGTTGGTGCAGGAAACCACTTTTGCACTTGTATTAGTGTGGAAAAAACACTTTTTGCACTTGTGATAGAGTTGAAAAACCACTTTTCACACTTGTGTTAGTGTTGAAAAACCACTTTTCGCACTTGTGTTGTTGCAGGAAATCACTTTTGCACTTGTATTAGTGTGGAAAAACCACTTTTCGCACTTGTGTTAGTGTTGAAAAACCACTTTTCGCACTTGTGTTAGTGTTGAAAAACCACTTTTCGCACTTGTGTTGGTGCAGGAAACCACTTTTGCACTTGTATTAGTGTGGAAAAAACACTTTTTGCACTTGTGATAGAGTTGAAAAACCACTTTTCACACTTGTGTTAGTGTTGAAAAACCACTTTTCGCACTTGTGTTGGTGCAGGAAACCACTTTTGCACTTGTATTAGTGTGGAAAAAACACTTTTTGCACTTGTGATAGAGTTGAAAAACCACTTTTCACACTTGTGTTAGTGTTGAAAAACCACTTTTCGCACTTGTGTTGGTGCAGGAAACCACTTTTGCACTTGTATTAGTGTCGAAAACCACTTTTCGCACTTGTGTTAGTGTTGAAAAACCACTTTTCGCACTTGTGTTGGTGCAGGAAACCACTTTTGCACTTGTATTAGTGTGGAAAACCCACTTTTCGCACTTGTGTTAGTGTTGAAAAACCACTTTTCGCACTTTGTTGGTGCAGGAAACCACTTTTGCACTTGTATTAGTGTGGAAAAAACACTTTTTGCACTTGTGATAGAGTTGAAAAACCACTTTTCACACTTGTGTTAGTGTTGAAATACCACTTTTCGCACTTGTGTTGTTGCAGGAAATCACTTTTGCACTTGTATTAGTGTGGAAAAACCACTTTTCGCACTTGTGTTAGTGTTGAAAAACCACTTTTCGCACTTGTGTTAGTGTTGAAAAACCACTTTTCGCACTTGTGTTGGTGCAGCAAACCACTTTTGCACTTGTATTAGTGTGGAAAAAACACTTTTTGCACTTGTGATAGTGTTGAAAAACCACTTTTCGCACTTGTGTTAGTGTTGAAAAACCACTTTTTGCACTTGTGTTGGTGCAGGAAACCACTTTTGCACTTGTATTAGTGTTGAAAAACCACTTTTCGCACTTGTGTTAGTGTTGAAAAACCACTTTTCGCACTTGTGTTAGTGTTGAAAAACCACTTTTCGCACTTTTGTTGATGCAGGAAACCACTTTTGCACTTGTATTAGTGTGGAAAAAACACTTTTTGCACTTGTGTTAGTGTAGAAAAACCACTTTTCGCACTTGTGTTAGTGTTGAAAAACCACTTTTCGCACTTGTGTTAGTGTTGAAAAACCACTTTTCGCACTTGTGTTGGTGCAGGATGCCACTTTTGCACTTGTATTAGTGTGGAAAAACCACTTTTCGCACTTGTGTTAGTGTTCAAAAACCACTTTTCGCACTTGTGTTGGTGCAGGAAACCACTTTTACACTTGCATTAGTGTGGAAAAAACACCTTTTGCACTTGTGATAGTGTTGAAAAACCACTTTTCGCACTTGGGTTAGTGTTGAAAAACCACTTTTCGCACTTGTGTTGGTGCAGGAAACCACTTTTGCACTTGTATTAGTGTGGAAAAAACACTTTTTGCACTTGTGATAGTGTTGAAAAACCACTTTTCGCACTTGTGTTAGTGTTGAAAAACCACTTTTCACACTTGTGTTGGTGCAGGAAACCACTTTTGCACTTGTGTTGGTGCAGGAAACCACTTTTGCACTTGTATTAGTGTGGAAAAAACACTTTTCGCACTTGTGTTAGTGTTGAAAAACCACTTTTCGCACTTGTGTTGTTGCAGGAAATCACTTTTGCACTTGTATTAGTGTGGAAAAACCACTTTTCGCACTTGTGTTAGTGTTGAAAAACCACTTTTCGCACTTGTGTTAGTGTTGAAAAACCACTTTTCGCACTTGTGTTGGTGCAGGAAACCACTTTTGCACTTGTATTAGTGTGGAAAAAACACTTTTTGCACTTGTGATAGAGTTGAAAAACCACTTTTCACACTTGTGTTAGTGTTGAAAAACCACTTTTCGCACTTGTGTTGGTGCAGGAAACCACTTTTGCACTTGTATTAGTGTGGAAAACCACTTTTCGCACTTGTGTTAGTGTTGAAAAACCACTTTTCACACTTGTGTTAGTGTTGAAAAACCACTTTTCACACTTGTGTTGGTGCAGGAAACCACTTTTGCACTTGTATTAGTGTGGAAAAAAACACTTTTTGCACTTGTGATAGAGTTGAAAAACCACTTTTCACACTTGTGTTAGTGTTGAAAAACCACTTTTCGCACTTGTGTTGTTGCAGGAAATCACTTTTGCACTTGTATTAGTGTGGAAAAACCACTTTTCGCACTTGTGTTAGTGTTGAAAAACCACTTTTCGCACTTGTGTTAGTGTTGAAAAACCACTTTTCGCACTTGTGTTGGTGCAGGAAACCACTTTTGCACTTGTATTAGTGTGGAAAAAACACTTTTTGCACTTGTGTTAGTGTTGAAAAACCACTTTTCGCACTTGTGTTGGTGCAGGATGCCACTTTTGCACTAGTATTAGTGTGGAAAAACCACTTTTCGCACTTGTGTTAGTGTTGAAAAACCATTTTTCGCACTTGTGTTAGTGTTCAAAAACCACTTTTCGCACTTGTGTTGGTGCAGGAAACCACTTTTGCACTTGTATTAGTGTGGAAAAAACACCTTTTGCACTTGTGATAGTGTTGAAAAACCACTTTTCGCACTTGGGTTAGTGTTGAAAAACCACTTTTCGCACTTGTGTTGGTGCAGGAAACCACTTTTGCACTTGTATTAGTGTGGAAAAAACACTTTTTGCACTTGTGATAGTGTTGAAAAACCACTTTTCGCACTTGTGTTAGTGAAGGAAACCACTTTTTGCACTTGTGTTCGTGTTGAAAACCCACTTTTCACACTTGTGTTAGTGTTGAAAAACCACTTTTCGCACTTGTGTTAGTGTTGAAAAACCACTTTTCGCACTTGTGTTGGTGCAGGAAACCACTTTTGCACTTGTATTAGTGTGGAAAAAACACTTTATGCACTTGTGTTAGTGTTGAAAAACCACTTTTCGCACTTGTGTTAGTGAAGGAAACCACTTTTTGCACTTGTGTTCGTGTTGAAAACCCACTTTTCGCACTTGTGTTAGTGTTGAAAATCCACTTTTCGCACTTGTGTTGGTGCAGGAAACCACTTTTGCACTTGTATTAGTGTGGAAAAAACACTTTTTGCACTTGTGATAGTGGTGAAAAAACACATTTTGCAATTGTGTTAGTGTTGAAAAACCACTTTTCGCACTTTTGTTGATGCAGGAAACCACTTTTGCACTTGTATTAGTGTTGAAAAACCACTTTTCACACTTGTGTTGGTGCAGGAAACCACTTTTGCACTTGTGTTCGTGTTGAAAACCCACTTTTCACACTTGTGTTAGTGTGGAAAAAACACTTTTTGCACTTGTGTTAGTGTTGAAAAACCACTTTTCGCACTTGTGTTAGTGTTGAAAAACCACTTTTCGCACTTGTGTTGTTGCAGGAAATCACTTATGCACTTGTATCAGTGTGGAAAAACCACTTTCGCACTTGTGTTAGTGTTGAAAAACCACTTTTCACACTTGTGTTAGTGTTGAAAACCACTTTTCGCACTTGTGTTGGTGCAGGAAACCACTTTTGCACTTGTATTAGTGTGGAAAAAACACTTTTTGCACTTGTGATAGTGTTGAAAAACCACTTTTCGCACTTGTGTTAGTGTTGAAAAACCACTTTTCGCACTTGTGTTGGTGCAGGAAACCACTTTTGCACTTGTATTAGTGTTGAAAAACCACTTTTCGCACTTGTGTTAGTGTTGAAAAACCACTTTTCGCACTTGTGTTAGTGTTGAAAAACCACTTTTCAGACTTGTGTTGGTGCAGGAAACCACTTTTGCACTTGTATTAGTGTGGAAAAAACACTTTTTGCACTTGTGATAGAGTTGAAAAACCACTTTTCGCACATGTGTTAGTGTTGAAAAACCACTTTTTGCACTTGTGTTGTTGCAGGAAATCACTTTTGCACTTGTATTAGTGTGGAAAAACCACTTTTCGCACTTGTGTTAGTGTTGAAAAACCACTTTTCGCACTTGTGTTAGTGTTGAAAAACCACTTTTCGCACTTGTGTTGGTGCAGGAAACCACTTTTGCACTTGTATTAGTGTGGAAAAAACACTTTTTGCACTTGTGATAGTGTTGAAAAACCACTTTTCGCACTTGTGTTAGTGTTGAAAAACCACTTTTCGCACTTGTGTTGGTGCAGGAAACCACTTTTGCACTTGTATTAGTGTTGAAAAACCACTTTTCGCACTTGTATTAGTGTTGAAAAACCACTTTTCGCACTTGTGTTAGTGTTGAAAAACCACTTTTCGCACTTGTGTTGGTGCAGGAAACCACTTTTGCACTTGTATTAGTGTGGAAAACCACTTTTCGCACTTGTGTTAGTGTTGAAAAACCACTTTTCACACTTGTGTTGGTGCAGGAAACCACTTTTGCACTTGTATTAGTGTGGAAAAAACACTTTTTGCACTTGTGATAGAGTTGAAAAACCACTTTTCACACTTGTGTTAGTGTTGAAAAACCACTTTTCGCACTTGTGTTGTTGCAGGAAATCACTTTTGCACTTGTATTAGTGTGGAAAAACCACTTTTCGCACTTGTGTTAGTGTTGAAAAACCACTTTTCGCACTTGTGTTAGTGTTGAAAAACCACTTTTCGCACTTGTGTTGGTGCAGGAAACCACTTTTGCACTTGTATTAGTGTGGAAAAAACACTTTTTGCACTTGTGATAGAGTTGAAAAACCACTTTTCACACTTGTGTTAGTGTTGAAAAACCACTTTTCGCACTTGTGTTGGTGCAGGAAACCACTTTTGCACTTGTATTAGTGTCGAAAACCACTTTTCGCACTTGTGTTAGTGTTGAAAAACCACTTTTCACACTTGTGTTAGTGTTGAAAAACCACTTTTCACACTTGTGTTGGTGCAGGAAACCACTTTTGCACTTGTATTAGTGTGGAAAAAACACTTTTTGCACTTGTGATAGAGTTGAAAAACCACTTTTCACACTTGTGTTAGTGTTGAAAAACCACTTTTCGCACCTGTGTTGTTGCAGGAAATCACTTTTGCACTTGTATTAGTGTGGAAAAACCACTTTTCGCACTTGTGTTAGTGTTGAAAAACCACTTTTCGCACTTGTGTTAGTGTTGAAAAACCACTTTTCGCACTTGTGTTGGTGCAGGAAACCACTTTTGCACTTTTATTAGTGTGGAAAAAACACTTTTTGCACCTGTGATAGTGTTGAAAAACCACTTTTCGCACTTGTGTTAGTGTTGAAAAACCACTTTTCGCACTTGTGTTGGTGCAGGAAACCACTTTTGCACTTGTATTAGTGTTGAAAAACCACTTTTCGCACTTGTGTTAGTGTTGAAAAACCACTTTTCGCACTTGTGTTAATGTTGAAAAACCACTTTTCGCACTTTTGTTGATGCAGGAAACCACTTTTGCACTTGTATTAGTGTGGAAAAAACACTTTTCGCACTTGTGTTAGTGTAGAAAAACCACTTTTCGCACTTGTGTTAGTGTTGAAAAACCACTTTTCGCACTTGTGTTAGTGTTGAAAAACCACTTTTCGCACTTGTGTTGGTGCAGGATGCCACTTTTGCACTAGTATTAGTGTGGAAAAACCACTTTTCGCACTTGTGTTAGTGTTGAAAAACCATTTTTCGCACTTGTGTTAGTGTTCAAAAACCACTTTTCGCACTTGTGTTGGTGCAGTAAACCACTTTTGCACTTGTATTAGTGTGGAAAAAACACCTTTTGCACTTGTGATAGTGTTGAAAAACCACTTTTCGCACTTGGGTTAGTGTTGAAAAACCACTTTTCGCACTTGTGTTGGTGCAGGAAACCACTTTTGCACTTGTATTAGTGTGGAAAAAACACTTTTTGCACTTGTGATAGTGTTGAAAAACCACTTTTCGCACTTGTGTTAGTGAAGGAAACCACTTTTTGCACTTGTGTTCGTGTTGAAAACCCACTTTTCACACTTGTGTTAGTGTTGAAAAACCACTTTTCGCACTTGTGTTAGTGTTGAAAAACCACTTTTCGCACTTGTGTTGGTGCAGGAAACCACTTTTGCACTTGTATTAGTGTGGAAAAAACACTTTATGCACTTGTGTTAGTGTTGAAAAACCACTTTTCGCACTTGTGTTAGTGAAGGAAACCACTTTTTGCACTTGTGTTCGTGTTGAAAACCCACTTTTCGCACTTGTGTTAGTGTTGAAAATCCACTTTTCGCACTTGTGTTGGTGCAGGAAACCACTTTTGCACTTGTATTAGTGTGGAAAAAACACTTTTTGCACTTGTGATAGTGGTGAAAAAACACATTTTGCAATTGTGTTAGTGTTGAAAAACCACTTTTCGCACTTGTGTTGGTGCAGGAAACCACTTTTGCACTTGTATTAGTGTGGAAAACCCACTTTTCGCACTTGTGTTAGTGTTGAAAAACCACTTTTCGCACTTTGTTGGTGCAGGAAACCACTTTTGCACTTGTATTAGTGTGGAAAAAATACTTTTTGCACTTGTGATAGTGTTGAAAAACTACTTTTCGCACATGTGTTGGTGTTGAAAAACCACTTTTCGCACTTGTGTTGGTGCAGGAAACCACTTTTGCATTTGTATTAGTGTGGAAAAACCACTTTTCGCACTTGTGTTAGTGTTGAAAAACCACTTTTCGCACTTTTGTTAGTGTTGAAAAACCACTTTTCGCACTTGTGTTGGTGCAGGAAACCACTTTTGCACTTGTATTAGTGTGGAAAAAACCACTTTTCGCATTTGTGTTAGTGTTGAAAAACCACTTTTCGCACTTGTGTTAGTGTTGAAAAACCACTTTTCGCACTTGTGTTGGTGCAGGAAACCACTTTTGCACTTGTATTAGTGTGGAAAAAACACTTTTTGCACTTGTGTTAGTGTTGAAAAACCACTTTTCGCACTTGTGTTAGTGTTGAAAAACCACTTTTCGCACTTGTGTTGGTGCAGGAAACCACTTTTGCACTTGTATTAGTGTGGAAAAACCACTTTTCGCACTTGTGTTAGTGTTGAAAAACCACTTTTCACACTTGTGTTAGTGTTGAAAAACCACTTTTCACACTTGTGTTGGTGCAGGAACCCACTTTTGCACTTGTATTAGTGTGGAAAAAACACTTTTTGCACTTGTGATAGAGTTGAAAAACCACTTTTCGCACTTGTGTTAGTGTTGAAAAACCACTTTTCGCACTTGTGTTGTTGCAGGAAATCACTTTTGCACTTGTATTAGTGTGGAAAAACCACTTTTCGCACTTGTTTTAGTGTTGAAAAACCACTTTTCGCACTTGTGTTAGTGTTGAAAAACCACTTTTCGCACTTGTGTTGGTGCAGTAAACCACTTTTGCACTTGTATTAGTGTGGAAAAAACACTTTTTGCACTTGTGATAGTGTTGAAAAACCACTTTTCGCACTTGTGTTAGTGTTGAAAAACCACTTTTCGCACTTGTGTTGGTGCAGGAAACCACTTTTGCACTTGTATTAGTGTTGAAAAACCACTTTTCGCACTTGTGTTAGTGTTGAAAAACCACTTTTCGCACTTGTGTTAGTGTTGAAAAACCACTTTTCGCACTTTTGTTGATGCAGGAAACCACTTTTGCACTTGTATTAGTGTGGAAAAAACACTTTTTGCACTTGTGTTAGTGTAGAAAAACCACTTTTCGCACTTGTGTTAGTGTTGAAAAACCACTTTTCGCACTTGTGTTAGTGTTGAAAAACCACTTTTCGCACTTGTGTTGGTGCAGGATGCCACTTTTGCACTTGTATTAGTGTGGAAAAACCACTTTTCGCACTTGTGTTAGTGTTGAAAAACCACTTTTCGCACTTGTGTTAGTGTTCAAAAACCACTTTTCGCACTTGTGTTGGTGCAGGAAACCACTTTTGCACTTGTATTAGTGTGGAAAAAACACCTTTTGCACTTGTGATAGTGTTGAAAAACCACTTTTCGCACTTGGGTTAGTGTTGAAAAACCACTTTTCGCACTTGTGTTAGTGCAGGAAACCACTTTTGCACTTGTATTAGTGTGGAAAAACACTTTTTGCACTTGTGATAGTGTTGAAAAACCACTTTTCGCACTTTGTTGGTGCAGGAAACCACTTTTGCCCTTGTATTAGTGTGGAAAAAATACTTTTTGCACTTGTGATAGTGTTGAAAAACTACTTTTCGCACATGTGTTGGTGTTGAAAAACCACTTTTCGCACTTGTGTTGGTGCAGGAAACCACTTTTGCATTTGTATTAGTGTGGAAAAACCACTTTTCGCACTTGTGTTAGTGTTGAAAAACCACTTTTCGCACTTTTGTTAGTGTTGAAAAACCACTTTTCGCACTTGTGTTGGTGCAGGAAACCACTTTTGCACTTGTATTAGTGTGGAAAAAGCACTTTTTGCACTTGTGATAGTGTTGAAAAACGACTTTTCGCACTTGTGTTAGTGTTGAAAAACCACTTTTCGCACTTGTGTTGGTGCAGGAAACCACTTTTGCACTTGTATTAGTGTGGAAAAACCACTTTTCGCATTTGTGTTAGTGTTGAAAAACCACTTTTCGCACTTGTGTTAGTGTTGAAAAACCACTTTTCGCACTTGTGTTGGTGCAGGAAACCACTTTTGCACTTGTATTAGTGTGGAAAAAACACTTTTTGCACTTGTGTTAGTGTTGAAAAACCACTTTTCGCACTTGTGTTAGTGTTGAAAAACCACTTTTCGCACTTGTGTTGGTGCAGGAAACCACTTTTGCACTTGTATTAGTGTGGAAAACCACTTTTCGCACTTGTGTTAGTGTTGAAAAACCACTTTTCACACTTGTGTTGGTGCAGGAAACCACTTTTGCACTTGTATTAGTGTGGAAAAAACACTTTTTGCACTTGTGATAGAGTTGAAAAACCACTTTTCACACTTGTGTTAGTGTTGAAATACCACTTTTCGCACTTGTGTTGTTGCAGGAAATCACTTTTGCACTTGTATTAGTGTGGAAAAACCACTTTTCGCACTTGTGTTAGTGTTGAAAAACCACTTTTCGCACTTGTGTTAGTGTTGAAAAACCACTTTTCGCACTTGTGTTGGTGCAGGAAACCACTTTTGCACTTGTATTAGTGTGGAAAAAACACTTTTTGCACTTGTGATAGTGTTGAAAAACCACTTTTCGCACTTGTGTTAGTGTTGAAAAACCACTTTTTGCACTTGTGTTGGTGCAGGAAACCACTTTTGCACTTGTATTAGTGTTGAAAAACCACTTTTCGCACTTGTGTTAGTGTTGAAAAACCACTTTTCGCACTTGTGTTAGTGTTGAAAAACCACTTTTCGCACTTTTGTTGATGCAGGAAACCACTTTTGCACTTGTATTAGTGTGGAAAAAACACTTTTTGCACTTGTGTTAGTGTAGAAAAACCACTTTTCGCACTTGTGTTAGTGTTGAAAAACCACTTTTCGCACTTGTGTTAGTGTTGAAAAACCACTTTTCGCACTTGTGTTGGTGCAGGATGCCACTTTTGCACTTGTATTAGTGTGGAAAAACCACTTTTCGCACTTGTGTTAGTGTTGAAAAACCACTTTTCGCACTTGTGTTAGTGTTCAAAAACCACTTTTCGCACTTGTGTTGGTGCAGGAAACCACTTTTGCACTTGTATTAGTGTGGAAAAAACACCTTTTGCACTTGTGATAGTGTTGAAAAACCACTTTTCGCACTTGGGTTAGTGTTGAAAAACCACTTTTCGCACTTGTGTTGGTGCAGGAAACCACTTTTGCACTTGATTTAGTGTGGAAAAAACACTTTTTGCACTTGTGATAGTGTTGAAAAACCACTTTTCGCACTTGTGTTAGTGTTGAAAAACCACTTTTCACACTTGTGTTGGTGCAGGAAACCACTTTTGCACTTGTGTTGGTGCAGGAAACCACTTTTGCACTTGTATTAGTGTGGAAAAAACACTTTTCGCACTTGTGTTAGTGTTGAAAAACCACTTTTCGCACTTGTGTTGTTGCAGGAAATCACTTTTGCACTTGTATTAGTGTGGAAAAACCACTTTTCGCACTTGTGTTAGTGTTGAAAAACCACTTTTCGCACTTGTGTTAGTGTTGAAAAACCACTTTTCGCACTTGTGTTGGTGCAGGAAACCACTTTTGCACTTGTATTAGTGTGGAAAAAACACTTTTTGCACTTGTGATAGAGTTGAAAAACCACTTTTCACACTTGTGTTAGTGTTGAAAAACCACTTTTCGCACTCGTGTTGGTGCAGGAAACCACTTTTGCACTTGTATTAGTGTGCAAAACCACTTTTCGCACTTGTGTTAGTGTTGAAAAACCACTTTTCACACTTGTGTTAGTGTTGAAAAACCACTTTTCACACTTGTGTTGGTGCAGGAAACCACTTTTGCACTTGTATTAGTGTGGAAAAAACACTTTTTGCACTTGTGATAGAGTTGAAAAAACCACTTTTCACACTTGTGTTAGTGTTGAAAAACCACTTTTCGCACTTGTGTTGTTGCAGGAAATCACTTTTGCACTTGTATTAGTGTGGAAAAACCACTTTTCGCACTTGTGTTAGTGTTGAAAAACCACTTTTCGCACTTGTGTTAGTGTTGAAAAACCACTTTTCGCACTTGTGTTGGTGCAGGAAACCACTTTTGCACTTGTATTAGTGTGGAAACCACTTTTGCACTTGTATTAGTGTGGAAAAAACACTTTTTGCACTTGTGATAGTGTTGAAAAACCACTTTTCGCACTTGTGTTAGTGTTGAAAAACCACTTTTCGCACTTGTGTTGGTGCAGGAAACCACTTTTGCACTTGTATTAGTGTTGAAAAACCACTTTTCGCACTTGTGTTAGTGTTGAAAAACCACTTTTCGCACTTGTGTTAATGTTGAAAAACCACTTTTCGCACTTTTGTTGATGCAGGAAACCACTTTTGCACTTGTATTAGTGTGGAAAAAACACTTTTCGCACTTGTGTTAGTGTAGAAAAACCACTTTTCGCACTTGTGTTAGTGTTGAAAAACCACTTTTCGCACTTGTGTTAGTGTTGAAAAACCACTTTTCGCACTTGTGTTGGTGCAGGATGCCACTTTTGCACTAGTATTAGTGTGGAAAAACCACTTTTCGCACTTGTGTTAGTGTTGAAAAACCATTTTTCGCACTTGTGTTAGTGTTCAAAAACCACTTTTCGCACTTGTGTTGGTGCAGGAAACCACTTTTGCACTTGTATTAGTGTGGAAAAAACACCTTTTGCACTTGTGATAGTGTTGAAAAACCACTTTTCGCACTTGGGTTAGTGTTGAAAAACCACTTTTCGCACTTGTGTTGGTGCAGGAAACCACTTTTGCACTTGTATTAGTGTGGAAAAAACACTTTTTTGCACTTGTGATAGTGTTGAAAAACCACTTTTCGCACTTGTGTTAGTGAAGGAAACCACTTTTTGCACTTGTGTTCGTGTTGAAAACCCACTTTTCGCACTTGTGTTAGTGTTGAAAAACCACTTTTCGCACTTGTGTTGGTGCAGGAAACCACTTTTGCACTTGTATTAGTGTGGAAAAAACACTTTATGCACTTGTGTTAGTGTTGAAAAACCACTTTTCGCACTTGTGTTAGTGAAGGAAACCACTTTTTGCACTTGTGTTCGTGTTGAAAACCCACTTTTCGCACTTGTGTTAGTGTTGAAAAACCACTTTTCGCACTTGTGTTAGTGTTGAAAAACCACTTTTCGCACTTGTGTTAGTGTTGAAAAACCACTTTTCGCACTTGTGTTGGTGCAGGAAACCACTTTTGCACTTGTATTAGTGTGGAAAAAACACTTTTCGCACTTGTGTTAGTGTTGAAAAACCACTTTTCGCACTTGTGTTAGTGTTGAAAAACCACTTTTCGCACTTGTGTTAGTGTTGAAAAACCACTTTTCGCACTTGTGTTAGTGTTGAAAAACCACCTTTCGCACTTGTGTTGGTGCAGGAAACCACTTTTGCACTTGTATTAGTGTGGAAAAAACACTTTTTGCACTTGTGATAGTGTTAAAAAACCACTTTTCGCACTTGTGTTAGTGTTGAAAAACCACATTTCGCACTTGTGTTGGTGCAGGAAACCACTTTTGCACTTGTATTAGTGTGGAAAAACCACTTTTTGCACTTGTGTTAGTGTTGAAAAAACACTTTTCGCACCTGTGTTAGTGTTGAAAAACCACTTTTCGCACTTGTGTTGGTGCAGGAAACCACTTTTGCACTTGTATTAGTGTGGGAAAAACCACTTTTCGCACTTGTGTTAGTGTTGAAAAACCACTTTTCGCACTTGTGTTAGTGTTGAAAAACCACTTTTCGCACTTGTGTTGGTGCAGGAAACCACTTTTGCACTTGTATTAGTGTGGAAAAACCACTTTTCGCACTTGTGTTAGTGTTGAAAAACCACTTTTCGCACTTGTGTTAGTGTTGAAAAACCACTTTTCGCACTTGTGTTGGTGCAGGAAACCACTTTTGCACTTGTATTAGTGTGGAAAAAACACTTTTTGCACTTGTGATAGTGTTGAAAAACCACTTTTCGCACTTGTGTTAGTGTTGAAAAAACACTTTTCGCACTTGTGTTAGTGTTGAAAAACCACTTTTCGCTCTTGTGTTAGTGTTGAAAAACCACTTTTCGCACTTGTGTTGATGCAGGAAAGCACTTTTGCACTTGTATTAGTGTGAAAAAAACACTTTTCGCACTTGTGTTAGTGTTGAAAAACCACTTTTCGCACTTGTGTTAGTGTTGAAAAACCACTTTTCGCACTTGTGTTGGTGCAGGAAACCACTTTTGCACTTGTATTAGTGTGGAAAAAACACTTTTCGCACTTGTGATAGTGTTGAAAAACCACTTCTCGTACTTGTGTTAGTGTTGAAAAACCACTTTTCGCACTTGTGTTAGTGCAGGAAACCACTTTTGCACATGTATTAGTGTGGAAAAAACACTTTTTGCACTTGTGATAGTGTTGAAAAACCACTTTTCGCACTTGTGTTAGTGTTGAAAAACCACTTTTCGCACTTTCGTTAGTGTTGAAAAACCACTTTTCGCACTTGTGTTGGTGCAGGAAACCACTTTTGCACTTGTATTATTGTGGAAAAACCACTTTTCGCACTTGTGTTAGTGTGGAAAAAACACTTTTCGCACTTGTGTTAGTGTTGAAAAACCACTTTTCGCACTTGTGTTAGTGTTGAAAAACCACTTTTCGCACTTGTGTTAGTGTTGAAAAACCACTTTTCGCACTTGTGTTAGTGTTGAAAAACCACTTTTCGCACTTGTGTTGGTGCAGGAAACCACTTTTGCACTTGTATTAGTGTGGAAAAAACACTTTTCGCACTTGTGTTAGTGTTGAAAAACCACTTTTCGCACTTGTGTTAGTGTTGAAAAACCACCTTTCGCACTTGTGTTGGTGCAGGAAACCACTTTTGCACTTGTATTAGTGTGGAAAAAACACTTTTTGCACTTGTGATAGTGTTGAAAAACCACTTTTCGCACTTGTGTTAGTGTTGAAAAACCACATTTCGCACTTGTGTTGGTGCAGGAAACCACTTTTGCACTTGTATTAGTGTGGGAAAAACCACTTTTCGCACTTGTGTTAGTGTTGAAAAACCACTTTTCGCACTTGTGTTAGTGTTGAAAAACCACTTTTCGCACTTGTGTTGGTGCAGGAAACCACTTTTGCACTTGTATTAGTGTGGAAAAACCACTTTTCGCACTTGTGTTAGTGTTGAAAAACCACTTTTCGCACTTGTGTTAGTGTTGAAAAACCACTTCTCGCACTTGTGTTAGTGTTGAAAAACCACTTTTCGCACTTGTGTTAGTGCAGGAAACCACTTTTGCACATGTATTAGTGTGGAAAAAACACTTTTTGCACTTGTGATAGTGTTGAAAAACCACTTTTCGCACTTGTGTTAGTGTTGAAAAACCACTTTTCGCACTTGTGTTGGTGCAGGAAACCACTTTTCGCACTTGTGTTAGTGTTGAAAAACCACTTTTCGCACTTGTGTTAGTGTTGAAAAACCACTTTTCGCACTTGTGTTGGTGCAGGAAACCACTTTTGCACTTGTATTAGTGTTGAAAAACCACTTTTCGCACTTGTGTTAGTGTTGAAAAACCACTTTTCGCACTTGTGTTAATGTTGAAAAACCACTTTTCGCACTTTTGTTGATGCAGGAAACCACTTTTGCACTTGTATTAGTGTGGAAAAAACACTTTTCGCACTTGTGTTAGTGTAGAAAAACCACTTTTCGCACTTGTGTTAGTGTTGAAAAACCACTTTTCGCACTTGTGTTAGTGTTGAAAAACCACTTTTCGCACTTGTGTTGGTGCAGGATGCCACTTTTGCACTAGTATTAGTGTGGAAAAACCACTTTTCGCACTTGTGTTAGTGTTGAAAAACCATTTTTCGCACTTGTGTTAGTGTTCAAAAACCACTTTTCGCACTTGTGTTGGTGCAGGAAACCACTTTTGCACTTGTATTAGTGTGGAAAAAACACCTTTTGCACTTGTGATAGTGTTGAAAAACCACTTTTCGCACTTGGGTTAGTGTTGAAAAACCACTTTTCGCACTTGTGTTAGTGCAGGAAACCACTTTTGCACTTGTATTAGTGTGGAAAAAACACTTTTTGCACTTGTGATAGTGTTGAAAAACCACTTTTCGCACTTGTGTTAGTGAAGGAAACCACTTTTTGCACTTGTGTTCGTGTTGAAAACCCACTTTTCGCACTTGTGTTAGTGTTGAAAAACCACTTTTCGCACTTGTGTTGGTGCAGGAAACCACTTTTGCACTTGTATTAGTGTGGAAAAAACACTTTATGCACTTGTGTTAGTGTTGAAAAACCACTTTTCGCACTTGTGTTAGTGAAGGAAACCACTTTTTGCACTTGTGTTCGTGTTGAAAACCCACTTTTCGCACTTGTGTTAGTGTTGAAAAACCACTTTTCGCACTTGTGTTGGTGCAGGAAACCACTTTTGCACTTGTATTAGTGTTGAAAAACCACTTTTCGCACTTGTGTTAGTGTTGAAAAACCACTTTTCGCACTTGTGTTAATGTTGAAAAACCACTTTTCGCACTTTTGTTGATGCAGGAAACCACTTTTGCACTTGTATTAGTGTGGAAAAAACACTTTTCGCACTTGTGTTAGTGTAGAAAAACCACTTTTCGCACTTGTGTTAGTGTTGAAAAACCACTTTTCGCACTTGTGTTAGTGTTGAAAAACCACTTCTCGCACTTGTGTTAGTGTTGAAAAACCACTTTTCGCACTTGTGTTAGTGCAGGAAACCACTTTTGCACATGTATTAGTGTGGAAAAAACACTTTTTGCACTTGTGATAGTGTTGAAAAACCACTTTTCGCACTTGTGTTAGTGTTGAAAAACCACTTTTCGCACTTGTGTTGGTGCAGGAAACCACTTTTCGCACTTGTGTTAGTGTTGAAAAACCACTTTTCGCACTTGTGTTAGTGTTGAAAAACCACTTTTCGCACTTGTGTTGGTGCAGGAAACCACTTTTGCACTTGTATTAGTGTTGAAAAACCACTTTTCGCACTTGTGTTAGTGTTGAAAAACCACTTTTCGCACTTGTGTTAATGTTGAAAAACCACTTTTCGCACTTTTGTTGATGCAGGAAACCACTTTTGCACTTGTATTAGTGTGGAAAAAACACTTTTCGCACTTGTGTTAGTGTAGAAAAACCACTTTTCGCACTTGTGTTAGTGTTGAAAAACCACTTTTCGCACTTGTGTTAGTGTTGAAAAACCACTTTTCGAACTTGTGTTGGTGCAGGATGCCACTTTTGCACTAGTATTAGTGTGGAAAAACCACTTTTCGCACTTGTGTTAGTGTTGAAAAACCATTTTTCGCACTTGTGTTAGTGTTCAAAAACCACTTTTCGCACTTGTGTTGGTGCAGGAAACCACTTTTGCACTTGTATTAGTGTGGAAAAAACACCTTTTGCACTTGTGATAGTGTTGAAAAACCACTTTTCGCACTTGGGTTAGTGTTGAAAAACCACTTTTCGCACTTGTGTTGGTGCAGGAAACCACTTTTGCACTTGTATTAGTGTGGAAAAAACACTTTTTGCACTTGTGATAGTGTTGAAAAACCACTTTTCGCACTTGTGTTAGTGAAGGAAACCACTTTTTGCACTTGTGTTCGTGTTGAAAACCCACTTTTCGCACTTGTGTTAGTGTTGAAAAACCACTTTTCGCACTTGTGTTAGTGTTGAAAAACCACTTTTCGCACTTGTGTTGGTGCAGGAAACCACTTTTGCAGTTGTATTAGTGTGGAAAAAACACTTTTTGCACTTGTGATAGTGTTGAAAAACCACTTTTCGCACTTGTGTTAGTGAAGGAAACCACTTTTCGCACTTGTGTTAGTGTTGAAAAACCACTTTTCGCACTTGTGTTAGTGTGGAAAAAACACTTTTCGCACTTGTGTTAGTGTAGAAAAACCACTTTTCGCACTTGTGTTAGTGTTGAAAAACCACTTTTCGCACTTGTGTTAGTGTTGAAAAACCACTTCTCGCACTTGTGTTAGTGTTGAAAAACCACTTTTCGCACTTGTGTTAGTGCAGGAAACCACTTTTGCACATGTATTAGTGTGGAAAAAACACTTTTTGCACTTGTGATAGTGTTGAAAAACCACTTTTCGCACTTGTGTTAGTGTTGAAAAACCACTTTTCGCACTTGTGTTGGTGCAGGAAACCACTTTTCGCACTTGTGTTAGTGTTGAAAAACCACTTTTCGCACTTGTGTTAGTGTTGAAAAACCACTTTTCGCACTTGTGTTGGTGCAGGAAACCACTTTTGCACTTGTATTAGTGTTGAAAAACCACTTTTCGCACTTGTGTTAGTGTTGAAAAACCACTTTTCGCACTTGTGTTAATGTTGAAACACCACTTTTCGCACTTTTGTTGATGCAGGAAACCACTTTTGCACTTGTATTAGTGTGGAAAAAACACTTTTCGCACTTGTGTTAGTGTAGAAAAACCACTTTTCGCACTTGTGTTAGTGTTGAAAAACCACTTTTCGCACTTGTGTTAGTGTTGAAAAACCACTTTTCGCACTTGTGTTGGTGCAGGATGCCACTTTTGCACTAGTATTAGTGTGGAAAAACCACTTTTCGCACTTGTGTTAGTGTTGAAAACCCATTTTTCGCACTTGTGTTAGTGTTCAAAAACCACTTTTCGCACTTGTGTTGGTGCAGGAAACCACTTTTGCACTTGTATTAGTGTGGAAAAAACACCTTTTGCACTTGTGATAGTGTTGAAAAACCACTTTTCGCACTTGGGTTAGTGTTGAAAAACCACTTTTCGCACTTGTGTTGGTGCAGGAAACCACTTTTGCACTTGTATTAGTGTGGAAAAAACACTTTTTGCACTTGTGATAGTGTTGAAAAACCACTTTTCGCACTTGTGTTAGTGTTGAAAAACCACTTTTCGCACTTGTGTTGGTGCAGGAAACCACTTTTTGCACTTGTGTTCGTGTTGAAAACCCACTTTTCGCACTTGTGTTAGTGTTGAAAAACCACTTTTCGCACTTGTGTTGGTGCAGGAAACCACTTTTGCACTTGTATTAGTGTGGAAAAAAACACTTTATGCACTTGTGTTAGTGTTGAAAAACCACTTTTCGCACTTGTGTTAGTGAAGGAAACCACTTTTTGCACTTGTGTTCGTGTTGAAAACCCACTTTTCGCACTTGTGTTAGTGTTGAAAAACCACTTTTCGCACTTGTGTTAGTGTTGAAAAACCACTTTTCGCACTTGTGTTGGTGCAGGAAACCACTTTTGCACTTGTATTAGTGTGGAAAAAACACTTTTCGCACTTGTGTTAGTGTTGAAAAACCACTTTTCGCACTTGTGTTAGTGTTGAAAAACCACTTTTCTCACTTGTGTTAGTGTTGAAAAACCACTTTTCGCACTTGTGTTAGTGTTGAAAAACCACCTTTCGCACTTGTGTTGGTGCAGGAAACCACTTTTGCACTTGTATTAGTGTGGAAAAAACACTTTTTGCACTTGTGATAGTGTTAAAAAACCACTTTTCGCACTTGTGTTAGTGTTGAAAAACCACATTTCGCACTTGTGTTGGTGCAGGAAACCACTTTTGCACTTGTATTAGTGTGGAAAAACCACTTTTTGCACTTGTGTTAGTGTTGAAAAAACACTTTTCGCACCTGTGTTAGTGTTGAAAAACCACTTTTCGCACTTGTGTTGGTGCAGGAAACCACTTTTGCACTTGTATTAGTGTGGGAAAAACCACTTTTCGCACTTGTGTTAGTGTTGAAAAACCACTTTTCGCACTTGTGTTAGTGTTGAAAACCACTTTTCGCACTTGTGTTGGTGCAGGAAACCACTTTTTGCACTTGTATTAGTGTGGAAAAACCACTTTTCGCACTTGTGTTAGTGTTGAAAAACCACTTTTCGCACTTGTGTTAGTGTTGAAAAACCACTTTTCGCACTTGTGTTGGTGCAGGAAACCACTTTTGCACTTGTATTAGTGTGGAAAAAACACTTTTTGCACTTGTGATAGTGTTGAAAAACCACTTTTCGCACTTGTGTTAGTGTTGAAAAAACACTTTTCGCACTTGTGTTAGTGTTGAAAAACCACTTTTCGCTCTTGTGTTAGTGTTGAAAAACCACTTTTCGCACTTGTGTTGATGCAGGAAACCACTTTTGCACTTGTATTAGTGTGAAAAAAACACTTTTCGCACTTGTGTTAGTGTTGAAAAACCACTTTTCGCACTTGTGTTAGTGTTGAAAAACCACTTTTCGCACTTGTGTTGGTGCAGGAAACCACTTTTGCACTTGTATTAGTGTGGAAAAAACACTTTTCGCACTTGTGATAGTGTTGAAAAACCACTTCTCGTACTTGTGTTAGTGTTGAAAAACCACTTTTCCCACTTGTGTTAGTGCAGGAAACCACTTTTGCACATGTATTAGTGTGGAAAAAACACTTTTTGCACTTGTGATAGTGTTGAAAAACCACTTTTCGCACTTGTGTTAGTGTTGAAAAACCACTTTTCGCACTTGTGTTAGTGTTGAAAAACCACTTTTCGCACTTGTGTTGGTGCAGGAAACCACTTTTGCACTTGTATTATTGTGGAAAAACCACTTTTCGCACTTGTGTTAGTGTGGAAAAAACACTTTTCGCACTTGTGTTAGTGTTGAAAAACCACTTTTCGCACTTGTGTTAGTGTTGAAAAACCACTTTTCGCACTTGTGTTAGTGTTGAAAAACCACTTTTCGCACTTGTGTTAGTGTTGAAAAACCACTTTTCGCACTTGTGTTGGTGCAGGAAACCACTTTTGCACTTGTATTAGTGTGGAAAAAACACTTTTCGCACTTGTGTTAGTGTTGAAAAACCACTTTTCGCACTTGTGTTAGTGTTGAAAAACCACCTTTCGCACTTGTGTTGGTGCAGGAAACCACTTTTGCACTTGTATTAGTGTGGAAAAAACACTTTTTGCACTTGTGATAGTGTTGAAAAACCACTTTTCGCACTTGTGTTAGTGTTGAAAAACCACATTTCGCACTTGTGTTGGTGCAGGAAACCACTTTTGCACTTGTATTAGTGTGGAAAAACCACTTTTTGCACTTGTGTTAGTGTTGAAAAACCACTTTTCGCACCTGTGTTAGTGTTGAAAAACCACTTTTCGCACTTGTGTTGGTGCAGGAAACCACTTTTGCACTTGCATTAGTGTGGGAAAAACCACTTTTCGCACTTGTGTTAGTGTTGAAAAACCACTTTTCGCACTTGTGTTAGTGTTGAAAAACCACTTTTCGCACTTGTGTTGGTGCAGGAAACCAATTTTGCACTTGTATTAGTGTGGAAAAACCACTTTTCGCACTTGTGTTAGTGTTGAAAAACCACTTTTCGCACTTGTGTTAGTGTTGAAAAACCACTTTTCGCACTTGTGTTGGTGCAGGAAACCACTTTTGCACTTGTATTAGTGTGGAAAAAACACTTTTTGCACTTGTGATAGTGTTGAAAAACCACTTTTCGCACTTGTGTTAGTGTTGAAAAACCACTTTTCGCACTTGTGTTAGTGTTGAAAAACCACCTTTCGCACTTGTGTTGGTGCAGGAAACCACTTTTGCACTTGTATTAGTGTGGAAAAAACACTTTTTGCACTTGTGATAGTGTTGAAAAACCACTTTTCGCACTTGTGTTAGTGTTGAAAAACCACATTTCGCACTTGTGTTGGTGCAGGAAACCACTTTTGCACTTGTATTAGTGTGGAAAAACCACTTTTTGCACTTGTGTTAGTGTTGAAAAACCACTTTTCGCACCTGTGTTAGTGTTGAAAAACCACTTTTCGCACTTGTGTTGGTGCAGGAAACCACTTTTGCACTTGTATTAGTGTGGGAAAAACCACTTTTCGCACTTGTGTTAGTGTTGAAAAACCACTTTTCGCACTTGTGTTAGTGTTGAAAAACCACTTTTCGCACTTGTGTTGGTGCAGGAAACCACTTTTGCACTTGTATTAGTGTGGAAAAACCACTTTTCGCACTTGTGTTAGTGTTGAAAAACCACTTTTCGCACTTGTGTTAGTGTTGAAAAACCACCTCTCGCACTTGTGTTAGTGTTGAAAAACCACTTTTCGCACTTGTGTTAGTGCAGGAAACCACTTTTGCACATGTATTAGTGTGGAAAAAACACTTTTTGCACTTGTGATAGTGTTGAAAAACCACTTTTCGCACTTGTGTTAGTGTTGAAAAACCACTTTTCGCACTTGTGTTGGTGCAGGAAACCACTTTTCGCACTTGTGTTAGTGTTGAAAAACCACTTTTCGCACTTGTGTTAGTGTTGAAAAACCACTTTTCGCACTTGTGTTGGTGCAGGAAACCACTTTTGCACTTGTATTAGTGTTGAAAAACCACTTTTCGCACTTGTGTTAGTGTTGAAAAACCACTTTTCGCACTTGTGTTAATGTTGAAAAACCACTTTTCGCACTTTTGTTGATGCAGTAAACCACTTTTGCACTTGTATTAGTGTGGAAAAAACACTTTTCGCACTTGTGTTAGTGTAGAAAAACCACTTTTCGCACTTGTGTTAGTGTTGAAAAACCACTTTTCGCACTTGTGTTAGTGTTGAAAAACCACTTTTCGCACTTGTGTTGGTGCAGGATGCCACTTTTGCACTAGTATTAGTGTGGAAAAACCACTTTTCGCACTTGTGTTAGTGTTGAAAAACCATTTTTCGCACTTGTGTTAGTGTTCAAAAACCACTTTTCGCACTTGTGTTGGTGCAGGAAACCACTTTTGCACTTGTATTAGTGTGGAAAAAACACCTTTTGCACTTGTGATAGTGTTGAAAAACCACTTTTCGCACTTGGGTTAGTGTTGAAAAACCACATTTCGCACTTGTGTTGGTGCAGGAAACCACTTTTGCACTTGTATTAGTGTGGAAAAACCACTTTTTGCACTTGTGTTAGTGTTGAAAAACCACTTTTCGCACCTGTGTTAGTGTTGAAAAACCACTTTTCGCACTTGTGTTGGTGCAGGAAACCACTTTTGCACTTGCATTAGTGTGGGAAAAACCACTTTTCGCACTTGTGTTAGTGTTGAAAAACCACTTTTCGCACTTGTGTTAGTGTTGAAAAACCACTTTTCGCACTTGTGTTGGTGCAGGAAACCAATTTTGCACTTGTATTAGTGTGGAAAAACCACTTTTCGCACTTGTGTTAGTGTTGAAAAACCACTTTTCGCACTTGTGTTAGTGTTGAAAAACCACTTTTCGCACTTGTGTTGGTGCAGGAAACCACTTTTGCACTTGTATTAGTGTGGAAAAAACACTTTTTGCACTTGTGATAGTGTTGAAAAACCACTTTTCGCACTTGTGTTAGTGTTGAAAAACCACTTTTCGCACTTGTGTTAGTGTTGAAAAACCACCTTTCGCACTTGTGTTGGTGCAGGAAACCACTTTTGCACTTGTATTAGTGTGGAAAAAACACTTTTTGCACTTGTGATAGTGTTGAAAAACCACTTTTCGCACTTGTGTTAGTGTTGAAAAACCACATTTCGCACTTGTGTTGGTGCAGGAAACCACTTTTGCACTTGTATTAGTGTGGAAAAACCACTTTTTGCACTTGTGTTAGTGTTGAAAAACCACTTTTCGCACCTGTGTTAGTGTTGAAAAACCACTTTTCGCACTTGTGTTGGTGCAGGAAACCACTTTTGCACTTGTATTAGTGTGGGAAAAACCACTTTTCGCACTTGTGTTAGTGTTGAAAAACCACTTTTCGCACTTGTGTTAGTGTTGAAAAACCACTTTTCGCACTTGTGTTGGTGCAGGAAACCACTTTTGCACTTGTATTAGTGTGGAAAAACCACTTTTCGCACTTGTGTTAGTGTTGAAAAACCACTTTTCGCACTTGTGTTAGTGTTGAAAAACCACTTCTCGCACTTGTGTTAGTGTTGAAAAACCACTTTTCGCACTTGTGTTAGTGCAGGAAACCACTTTTGCACATGTATTAGTGTGGAAAAAACACTTTTTGCACTTGTGATAGTGTTGAAAAACCACTTTTCGCACTTGTGTTAGTGTTGAAAAACCACTTTTCGCACTTGTGTTGGTGCAGGAAACCACTTTTCGCACTTGTGTTAGTGTTGAAAAACCACTTTTCGCACTTGTGTTAGTGTTGAAAAACCACTTTTCGCACTTGTGTTGGTGCAGGAAACCACTTTTGCACTTGTATTAGTGTTGAAAAACCACTTTTCGCACTTGTGTTAGTGTTGAAAAACCACTTTTCGCACTTGTGTTAATGTTGAAAAACCACTTTTCGCACTTTTGTTGATGCAGGAAACCACTTTTGCACTTGTATTAGTGTGGAAAAAACACTTTTCGCACTTGTGTTAGTGTAGAAAAACCACTTTTCGCACTTGTGTTAGTGTTGAAAAACCACTTTTCGCACTTGTGTTAGTGTTGAAAAACCACTTTTCGCACTTGTGTTGGTGCAGGATGCCACTTTTGCACTAGTATTAGTGTGGAAAAACCACTTTTCGCACTTGTGTTAGTGTTGAAAAACCATTTTTCGCACTTGTGTTAGTGTTCAAAAACCACTTTTCGCACTTGTGTTGGTGCAGGAAACCACTTTTGCACTTGTATTAGTGTGGAAAAAACACTTTTTGCACTTGTGATAGTGTTGAAAAACCACTTTTCGCACTTGTGTTAGTGAAGGAAACCACTTTTTGCACTTGTGTTCGTGTTGAAAACCCACTTTTCGCACTTGTGTTAGTGTTGAAAAACCACTTTTCGCACTTGTGTTGGTGCAGGAAACCACTTTTGCACTTGTATTAGTGTGGAAAAAACACTTTATGCACTTGTGTTAGTGTTGAAAACCACTTTTCGCACTTGTGTTAGTGAAGGAAACCACTTTTTGCACTTGTGTTCGTGTTGAAAACCCACTTTTCGCACTTGTGTTAGTGTTGAAAAACCACTTTTCGCACTTGTGTTGGTGCAGGAAACCACTTTTGCACTTGTATTAGTGTTGAAAAACCACTTTTCGCACTTGTGTTAGTGTTGAAAAACCACTTTTCGCACTTGTGTTAATGTTGAAAAACCACTTTTCGCACTTTTGTTGATGCAGGAAACCACTTTTGCACTTGTATTAGTGTGGAAAAAACACTTTTCGCACTTGTGTTAGTGTAGAAAAACCACTTTTCGCACTTGTGTTAGTGTTGAAAAACCACTTTTCGCACTTGTGTTAGTGTTGAAAAACCACTTCTCGCACTTGTGTTAGTGTTGAAAAACCACTTTTCGCACTTGTGTTAGTGCAGGAAACCACTTTTGCACATGTATTAGTGTGGAAAAAACACTTTTTGCACTTGTGATAGTGTTGAAAAACCACTTTTCGCACTTGTGTTAGTGTTGAAAAACCACTTTTCGCACTTGTGTTGGTGCAGGAAACCACTTTTCGCACTTGTGTTAGTGTTGAAAAACCACTTTTCGCACTTGTGTTAGTGTTGAAAAACCACTTTTCGCACTTGTGTTGGTGCAGGAAACCACTTTTGCACTTGTATTAGTGTTGAAAAACCACTTTTCGCACTTGTGTTAGTGTTGAAAAACCACTTTTCGCACTTGTGTTAATGTTGAAAAACCACTTTTCGCACTTTTGTTGATGCAGGAAACCACTTTTGCACTTGTATTAGTGTGGAAAAAACACTTTTCGCACTTGTGTTAGTGTAGAAAAACCACTTTTCGCACTTGTGTTAGTGTTGAAAAACCACTTTTCGCACTTGTGTTAGTGTTGAAAAACCACTTTTCGCACTTGTGTTGGTGCAGGATGCCACTTTTGCACTAGTATTAGTGTGGAAAAACCACTTTTCGCACTTGTGTTAGTGTTGAAAAACCATTTTTCGCACTTGTGTTAGTGTTCAAAAACCACTTTTCGCACTTGTGTTGGTGCAGGAAACCACTTTTGCACTTGTATTAGTGTGGAAAAAACACCTTTTGCACTTGTGATAGTGTTGAAAAACCACTTTTCGCACTTGGGTTAGTGTTGAAAAACCACTTTTCGCACTTGTGTTGGTGCAGGAAACCACTTTTGCACTTGTATTAGTGTGGAAAAAACACTTTTTGCACTTGTGATAGTGTTGAAAAACCACTTTTCGCACTTGTGTTAGTGAAGGAAACCACTTTTTGCACTTGTGTTCGTGTTGAAAACCCACTTTTCGCACTTGTGTTAGTGTTGAAAAACCACTTTTCGCACTTGTGTTAGTGTTGAAAAACCACTTTTCGCACTTGTGTTGGTGCAGGAAACCACTTTTGCACTTGTATTAGTGTGGAAAAAACACTTTTTGCACTTGTGATAGTGTTGAAAAACCACTTTTCGCACTTGTGTTAGTGAAGGAAACCACTTTTCGCACTTGTGTTAGTGTTGAAAAACCACTTTTCGCACTTGTGTTAGTGTTGAAAAACCACTTTTCGCACTTGTGTTGGTGCAGGAAACCACTTTTGCACTTGTATTAGTGTGGAAAAAACACTTTTCGCACTTGTGTTAGTGTTGAAAAACCACTTTTCTCACTTGTGTTAGTGTTGAAAAACCACTTCTCGCACTTGTGTTAGTGTTGAAAAACCACTTTTCGCACTTGTGTTAGTGCAGGAAACCACTTTTGCACATGTATTAGTGTGGAAAAAACACTTTTTGCACTTGTGATAGTGTTGAAAAACCACTTTTCGCACTTGTGTTAGTGTTGAAAAACCACTTTTCGCACTTGTGTTGGTGCAGGAAACCACTTTTCGCACTTGTGTTAGTGTTGAAAAACCACTTTTCGCACTTGTGTTAGTGTTGAAAAACCACTTTTCGCACTTGTGTTGGTGCAGGAAACCACTTTTGCACTTGTATTAGTGTTGAAAAACCACTTTTCGCACTTGTGTTAGTGTTGAAAAACCACTTTTCGCACTTGTGTTAATGTTGAAAAACCACTTTTCGCACTTTTGTTGATGCAGGAAACCACTTTTGCACTTGTATTAGTGTGGAAAAAACACTTTTCGCACTTGTGTTAGTGTAGAAAAACCACTTTTCGCACTTGTGTTAGTGTTGAAAAACCACTTTTCGCACTTGTGTTAGTGTTGAAAAACCACTTCTCGCACTTGTGTTAGTGTTGAAAAACCACTTTTCGCACTTGTGTTAGTGCAGGAAACCACTTTTGCACATGTATTAGTGTGGAAAAAACACTTTTTGCACTTGTGATAGTGTTGAAAAACCACTTTTCGCACTTGTGTTAGTGTTGAAAAACCACTTTTCGCACTTGTGTTGGTGCAGGAAACCACTTTTCGCACTTGTGTTAGTGTTGAAAAACCACTTTTCGCACTTGTGTTAGTGTTGAAAAACCACTTTTCGCACTTGTGTTGGTGCAGGAAACCACTTTTGCACTTGTATTAGTGTTGAAAAACCACTTTTCGCACTTGTGTTAGTGTTGAAAAACCACTTTTCGCACTTGTGTTAATGTTGAAAAACCACTTTTCGCACTTTTGTTGATGCAGGAAACCACTTTTGCACTTGTATTAGTGTGGAAAAAACACTTTTCGCACTTGTGTTAGTGTAGAAAAACCACTTTTCGCACTTGTGTTAGTGTTGAAAAACCACTTTTCGCACTTGTGTTAGTGTTGAAAAACCACTTTTCGCACTTGTGTTGGTGCAGGATGCCACTTTTGCACTAGTATTAGTGTGGAAAAACCACTTTTCGCACTTGTGTTAGTGTTGAAAAACCATTTTTCGCACTTGTGTTAGTGTTCAAAAACCACTTTTCGCACTTGTGTTGGTGCAAAAAACACCTTTTGCACTTGTGATAGTGTTGAAAAACCACTTTTCGCACTTGGGTTAGTGTTGAAAAACCACTTTTCGCACTTGTGTTGGTGCAGGAAACCACTTTTGCACTTGTATTAGTGTGGAAAAAACACTTTTTGCACTTGTGATAGTGTTGAAAAACCACTTTTCGCACTTGTGTTAGTGAAGGAAACCACTTTTTGCACTTGTGTTCGTGTGGAAAACCCACTTTTCGCACTTGTGTTAGTGTTGAAAAACCACTTTTCGCACTTGTGTTGGTGCAGGAAACCACTTTTGCACTTGTATTAGTGTGGAAAAAACACTTTATGCACTTGTGTTAGTGTTGAAAAACCACTTTTCGCACTTGTGTTAGTGAAGGAAACCACTTTTTGCACTTGTGTTCGTGTTGAAAACCCACTTTTCGCACTTGTGTTAGTGTTGAAAAACCACTTTTCGCACTTGTGTTAGTGTTGAAAAACCACTTTTCGCACTTGTGTTAGTGTTGAAAAACCACTTTTCGCACTTGTGTTGGTGCAGGAAACCACTTTTGCACTTGTATTAGTGTGGAAAAAACACTTTTCGCACTTGTGTTAGTGTTGAAAAACCACTTTTCGCACTTGTGTTAGTGTTGAAAAACCACTTTTCGCACTTGTGTTAGTGTTGAAAAACCACTTTTCGCACTTGTGTTAGTGTTGAAAAACCACCTTTCGCACTTGTGTTGGTGCAGGAAACCACTTTTGCACTTGTATTAGTGTGGAAAAAACACTTTTTGCACTTGTGATAGTGTTAAAAAACCACTTTTCGCACTTGTGTTAGTGTTGAAAAACCACATTTCGCACTTGTGTTGGTGCAGGAAACCACTTTTGCACTTGTATTAGTGTGGAAAACCACTTTTTGCACTTGTGTTAGTGTTGAAAAAACACTTTTCGCACCTGTGTTAGTGTTGAAAAACCACTTTTCGCACTTGTGTTGGTGCAGGAAACCACTTTTGCACTTGTATTAGTGTGGGAAAAACCACTTTTCGCACTTGTGTTAGTGTTGAAAAACCACTTTTCGCACTTGTGTTAGTGTTGAAAAACCACTTTTCGCACTTGTGTTGGTGCAGGAAACCACTTTTGCACTTGTATTAGTGTGGAAAAACCACTTTTCGCACTTGTGTTAGTGTTGAAAAACCACTTTTCGCACTTGTGTTAGTGTTGAAAAACCACTTTTCGCACTTGTGTTGGTGCAGGAAACCACTTTTGCACTTGTATTAGTGTGGAAAAAACACTTTTTGCACTTGTGATAGTGTTGAAAAACCACTTTTCGCACTTGTGTTAGTGTTGAAAAAACACTTTTCGCACTTGTGTTAGTGTTGAAAAACCACTTTTCGCTCTTGTGTTAGTGTTGAAAAACCACTTTTCGCACTTGTGTTGATGCAGGAAACCACTTTTGCACTTGTATTAGTGTGAAAAAAACACTTTTCGCACTTGTGTTAGTGTTGAAAAACCACTTTTCGCACTTGTGTTAGTGTTGAAAAACCACTTTTCGCACTTGTGTTGGTGCAGGAAACCACTTTTGCACTTGTATTAGTGTGGAAAAAACACTTTTCGCACTTGTGATAGTGTTGAAAAACCACTTCTCGTACTTGTGTTAGTGTTGAAAAACCACTTTTCGCACTTGTGTTAGTGCAGGAAACCACTTTTGCACATGTATTAGTGTGGAAAAAACACTTTTTGCACTTGTGATAGTGTTGAAAAACCACTTTTCGCACTTGTGTTAGTGTTGAAAAACCACTTTTCGCACTTGTGTTAGTGTTGAAAAACCACTTTTCGCACTTGTGTTGGTGCAGGAAACCACTTTTGCACTTGTATTATTGTGGAAAAACCACTTTTCGCACTTGTGTTAGTGTGGAAAAAACACTTTTCGCACTTGTGTTAGTGTTGAAAAACCACTTTTCGCACTTGTGTTAGTGTTGAAAAACCACTTTTCGCACTTGTGTTAGTGTTGAAAAACCACTTTTCGCACTTGTGTTAGTGTTGAAAAACCACTTTTCGCACTTGTGTTGGTGCAGGAAACCACTTTTGCACTTGTATTAGTGTGGAAAAAACACTTTTCGCACTTGTGTTAGTGTTGAAAAACCACTTTTCGCACTTGTGTTAGTGTTGAAAAACCACCTTTCGCACTTGTGTTGGTGCAGGAAACCACTTTTGCACTTGTATTAGTGTGGAAAAAACACTTTTTGCACTTGTGATAGTGTTGAAAAACCACTTTTCGCACTTGTGTTAGTGTTGAAAAACCACATTTCGCACTTGTGTTGGTGCAGGAAACCACTTTTGCACTTGTATTAGTGTG
Organism: Myxine glutinosa; assembly: GCF_964187855.1. Classification (NCBI taxonomy): domain Eukaryota; kingdom Metazoa; phylum Chordata; class Myxini; order Myxiniformes; family Myxinidae; genus Myxine; species Myxine glutinosa. Next base: position 24,103 of record NW_027618039.1, on the reverse strand, counting down.
GAAAAACCACTTTTTGCACTTGTGTTAGTGTTGAAAAACCACTTTTCGCACCTGTGTTAGTGTTGAAAAACCACTTTTCGCACTTGTGTTGGTGCAGGAAACCACTTTTGCACTTGTATTAGTGTGGGAAAAACCACTTTTCGCACTTGTGTTAGTGTTGAAAAACCACTTTTCGCACTTGTGTTAGTGTTGAAAAACCACTTTTCGCACTTGTGTTGGTGCAGGAAACCACTTTTGCACTTGTATTAGTGTGGAAAAACCACTTTTCGCACTTGTGTTAGTGTTGAAAAACCACTTTTCGCACTTGTGTTAGTGTTGAAAAACCACTTTTCGCACTTGTGTTGGTGCAGGAAACCACTTTTGCACTTGTATTATTGTGGAAAAAACACTTTTTGCACTTGTGATAGTGTTGAAAAACCACTTTTCGCACTTGTGTTAGTGTTGAAAAACCACTTTTCGCACTTGTGTTGGTGCAGGAAACCACTTTTGCACTTGTATTAGTGTTGAAAAACCACTTTTCGCACTTGTGTTAGTGTTGAAAAACCACTTTTCGCACTTGTGTTAATGTTGAAAAACCACTTTTCGCACTTTTGTTGATGCAGGAAACCACTTTTGCACTTGTATTAGTGTGGAAAAAACACTTTTCGCACTTGTGTTAGTGTAGAAAAACCACTTTTCGCACTTGTGTTAGTGTTGAAAAACCACTTTTCGCACTTGTGTTAGTGTTGAAAAACCACTTTTCGCACTTGTGTTGGTGCAGGATGCCACTTTTGCACTAGTATTAGTGTGGAAAAACCACTTTTCGCACTTGTGTTAGTGTTGAAAAACCATTTTTCGCACTTGTGTTAGTGTTCAAAAACCACTTTTCGCACTTGTGTTGGTGCAGGAAACCACTTTTGCACTTGTATTAGTGTGGAAAAAACACCTTTTGCACTTGTGATAGTGTTGAAAAACCACTTTTCGCACTTGGGTTAGTGTTGAAAAACCACTTTTCGCACTTGTGTTGGTGCAGGAAACCACTTTTGCACTTGTATTAGTGTGGAAAAAACACTTTTTGCACTTGTGATAGTGTTGAAAAACCACTTTTCGCACTTGTGTTAGTGAAGGAAACCACTTTTTGCACTTGTGTTCGTGTTGAAAACCCACTTTTCGCACTTGTGTTAGTGTTGAAAAACCACTTTTCGCACTTGTGTTGGTGCAGGAAACCACTTTTGCACTTGTATTAGTGTGGAAAAAACACTTTATGCACTTGTGTTAGTGTTGAAAAACCACTTTTCGCACTTGTGTTAGTGAAGGAAACCACTTTTTGCACTTGTGTTCGTGTTGAAAACCCACTTTTCGCACTTGTGTTAGTGTTGAAAAACCACTTTTCGCACTTGTGTTAGTGTTGAAAAACCACTTTTCGCACTTGTGTTAGTGTTGAAAAACCACTTTTCGCACTTGTGTTGGTGCAGGAAACCACTTTTGCACTTGTATTAGTGTGGAAAAAACACTTTTCGCACTTGTGTTAGTGTTGAAAAACCACTTTTCGCACTTGTGTTAGTGTTGAAAAACCACTTTTCGCACTTGTGTTAGTGTTGAAAAACCACTTTTCGCACTTGTGTTAGTGTTGAAAAACCACCTTTCGCACTTGTGTTGGTGCAGGAAACCACTTTTGCACTTGTATTAGTGTGGAAAAAACACTTTTTGCACTTGTGATAGTGTTAAAAAACCACTTTTCGCACTTGTGTTAGTGTTGAAAAACCACATTTCGCACTTGTGTTGGTGCAGGAAACCACTTTTGCACTTGTATTAGTGTGGAAAAACCACTTTTTGCACTTGTGTTAGTGTTGAAAAAACACTTTTCGCACCTGTGTTAGTGTTGAAAAACCACTTTTCGCACTTGTGTTGGTGCAGGAAACCACTTTTGCACTTGTATTAGTGTGGGAAAAACCACTTTTCGCACTTGTGTTAGTGTTGAAAAACCACTTTTCGCACTTGTGTTAGTGTTGAAAAACCACTTTTCGCACTTGTGTTGGTGCAGGAAACCACTTTTGCACTTGTATTAGTGTGGAAATAACCACTTTTCGCACTTGTGTTAGTGTTGAAAAACCACTTTTCGCACTTGTGTTAGTGTTGAAAAACCACTTTTCGCACTTGTGTTGGTGCAGGAAACCACTTTTGCACTTGTATTAGTGTGGAAAAAACACTTTTTGCACTTGTGATAGTGTTGAAAAACCACTTTTCGCACTTGTGTTAGTGTTGAAAAAACACTATTCGCACTTGTGTTAGTGTTGAAAAACCACTTTTCGCTCTTGTGTTAGTGTTGAAAAACCACTTTTCGCACTTGTGTTGATGCAGGAAACCACTTTTGCACTTGTATTAGTGTGAAAAAAACACTTTTCGCACTTGTGTTAGTGTTGAAAAACCACTTTTCGCACTTGTGTTAGTGTTGAAAAACCACTTTTCGCACTTGTGTTGGTGCAGGAAACCACTTTTGCACTTGTATTAGTGTGGAAAAAACACTTTTCGCACTTGTGATAGTGTTGAAAAACCACTTCTCGTACTTGTGTTAGTGTTGAAAAACCACTTTTCGCACTTGTGTTAGTGCAGGAAACCACTTTTGCACATGTATTAGTGTGGAAAAAACACTTTTTGCACTTGTGATAGTGTTGAAAAACCACTTTTCGCACTTGTGTTAGTGTTGAAAAACCACTTTTCGCACTTGTGTTAGTGTTGAAAAACCACTTTTCGCACTTGTGTTGGTGCAGGAAACCACTTTTGCACTTGTATTATTGTGGAAAAACCACTTTTCGCACTTGTGTTAGTGTGGAAAAAACACTTTTCGCACTTGTGTTAGTGTTGAAAAACCACTTTTCGCACTTGTGTTAGTGTTGAAAAACCACTTTTCGCACTTGTGTTAGTGTTGAAAAACCACTTTTCGCACTTGTGTTAGTGTTGAAAAACCACTTTTCGCACTTGTGTTGGTGCAGGAAACCACTTTTGCACTTGTATTAGTGTGGAAAAAACACTTTTCGCACTTGTGTTAGTGTTGAAAAAACACTTTTCGCACTTGTGTTAGTGTTGAAAAACCACCTTTCGCACTTGTGTTGGTGCAGGAAACCACTTTTGCACTTGTATTAGTGTGGAAAAAACACTTTTTGCACTTGTGATAGTGTTGAAAAACCACTTTTCGCACTTGTGTTAGTGTTGAAAAACCACATTTCGCACTTGTGTTGGTGCAGGAAACCACTTTTGCACTTGTATTAGTGTGGAAAAACCACTTTTTGCACTTGTGTTAGTGTTGAAAAACCACTTTTCGCACCTGTGTTAGTGTTGAAAAACCACTTTTCGCACTTGTGTTGGTGCAGGAAACCACTTTTGCACTTGTATTAGTGTGGGAAAAACCACTTTTCGCACTTGTGTTAGTGTTGAAAAACCACTTTTCGCACTTGTGTTAGTGTTGAAAAACCACTTTTCGCACTTGTGTTGGTGCAGGAAACCACTTTTGCACTTGTATTAGTGTGGAAAAACCACTTTTCGCACTTGTGTTAGTGTTGAAAAACCACTTTTCGCACTTGTGTTAGTGTTGAAAAACCACTTTTCGCACTTGTGTTGGTGCAGGAAACCACTTTTGCACTTGTATTAGTGTGGAAAAAACACTTTTTGCACTTGTGATAGTGTTGAAAAACCACTTTTCGCACTTGTGTTAGTGTTGAAAAACCACTTTTCGCACTTGTGTTGGTGCAGGAAACCACTTTTGCACTTGTATTAGTGTGGAAAAAACACTTTTCGCACTTGTGTTAGTGTTGAAAAACCACTTTTCGCACTTGTGTTAGTGTTGAAAAACCACTTTTCGCACTTGTGTTAGTGTTGAAAAACCACTTTTCGCACTCGTGTTGGTGCAGGAAACCACTTTTGCACTTGTATTAGTGTGGAAAAAACACTTTTTGCACTTGTGATAGTGTTGAAAAACCACTTTTCGCACTTGTGTTAGTGTTGAAAAACCACTTTCGCACTTGTGTTGGTGCAGGAAACCACTTTTGCACTTGTATTAGTGTGGAAAAACCACTTTTCGCACTTGTGTTAGTGTTGAAAAACCACTTTTCGCACTTGTGTTAGTGTTGAAAAACCACTATTCGCACTCGTGTTGGTGCAGGAAACCACTTTTGCACTTGTATTAGTGTGGAAAAAACACTTTTTGCACTTGTGATAGTGTTGAAAAACCACTTTTCGCACTTGTGTTATTGTTGAAAAACCACTTTTCGCACTTGTGTTGGTGCAGGAAACCACTTTTGCACTTGTATTAGTGTGGAAAAAACACTTTTTGCACTTGTGATAGTGTTGAAAAACCACTTTTTGCACTTGTGTTAGTGTTGAAAAACCACTTTTCGCACTTGTGTTGGTGCAGGAAACCACTTTTGCACTTGTATTAGTGTTGAAAAACCACTTTTCGCACTTGTGTTAGTGTTGAAAAACCACTTTTCGCACTTGTGTAAGTGTTGAAAAAACACTTTTCGCACTTGTGTTAGTGTTGAAAAACCACTTTTCGCTCTTGTGTTAGTGTTGAAAAACCACTTTTCGCACTTGTGTTGATGCAGGAAACCACTTTTGCACTTGTATTAGTGTGAAAAAAACACTTTTCGCACTTGTGTTAGTGTTGAAAAACCACTTTTCGCACTTGTGTTGGTGTTGAAAAACCACTTTTCGCACTTGTGTTGGTGCAGGAAACCACTTTTGCACTTGTATTAGTGTGGAAAAAACACTTTTCGCACTTGTGATAGTGTTGAAAAACCACTTCTCGCACTTGTGTTAGTGTTGAAAAACCACTTTTCGCACTTGTGTTAGTGCAGGAAACCACTTTTGCACATGTATTAGTGTGGAAAAAACACTTTTTGCACTTGTGATAGTGTTGAAAAACCACTTTTTGCACTTGTGTTAGTGTTGAAAAACCACTTTTCGCACTTGTGTTGGTGCAGGAAACCACTTTCCGCACTTGTGTTAGTGTTGAAAAACCACTTTTCGCACTTGTGTTAGTGTTGAAAAACCACTTTTCGCACTTGTGTTAGTGTTGAAAAACCACTTTTTGCACTTGTGTTGGTGCAGGAAACCACTTTTGCACTTGTATTAGTGTGGAAAAAACACTTTTCGCACTTGTGTTAGTGTTGAAAAACCACTTTTCGCACTTGTGTTAGTGTTGAAAAACCACTTCTCGCACTTGTGTTAGTGTTGAAAAACCACTTTTCGCACTTGTGTTAGTGCAGGAAACCACTTTTGCACATGTATTAGTGTGGAAAAAACACTTTTTGCACTTGTGATAGTGTTGAAAAACCACTTTTCGCACTTGTGTTAGTGTTGAAAAACCACTTTTCGCACTTGTGTTGGTGCAGGAAACCACTTTTTGCACTTGTGTTAGTGTTGAAAAACCACTTTTCGCACTTGTGTTAGTGTTGAAAAACCACTTTTCGCACTTGTGTTGGTGCAGGAAACCACTTTTGCACTTGTATTAGTGTGGAAAAAACACTTTTTGCACTTGTGTTAGTGTTGAAAAACCACTTTTCGCACTTGTGTTAGTGTTGAAAAACCACTTTTCGCACTTGTGTTGGTGAAGGAAACCACTTTTGCACTTGTTTTAGTGTGGAAAAAACACTTTTTGCACTTGTGATAGTGTTGAAAAACCACTTTTCGCACTTGTGTTAGTGTTGAAAAACCACTTTTCGCACTTGTGTTGGTGCAGGAAACCACTTTTGCACTTGTATTATTGTGGAAAAACCACTTTTCGCACTTGTGTTAGTGTTGAAAAACCACTTTTCGCACTTGTGTTAGTGTTGAAAAACCACTTTTCGCACTTGTGTTAGTGTTGAAAAACCACTTTTCGCACTTGTGTTAGTGTTGAAAAACGACTTTTCGCACTTGTGTTGGTGCAGGAAACCACTTTTGCACTTGTATTAGTGTGGAAAAAACACTTTTCGCACTTGTGTTAGTGTTGAAAAACCACTTTTCGCACTTGTGTTAGTGTTGAAAAACCACTTTTCGCACTTGTGTTAGTGTTGAAAAACCACTTTTCGCACTTGTGTTAGTGTTGAAAAACCACTTTTCGCACTTGTGTTGGTGCAGGAAACCACTTTTGCACTTGTATTAGTGTGGAAAAAACACTTTTCGCACTTGTGTTAGTGTTGAAAAACCACTTTTCGCACTTGTGTTGGTGCAGGAAACCACTTTTGCACTTGTATTAGTGTGGAAAAACCACTTTTCGCACTTGTGTTAGTGTTGAAAAACCACTTTTCGCACTTGTGTTAGTGTTGAAAAACCACTTTTCGCACTTGTGTTGGTGCAGGAAACCACTTTTGCACTTGTATTAGTGTGGAAAAAACACTTTTCGGACTTGTGTTAGTGTTGAAAAACCACTTTTCGCACTTGTGTTAGTGTTGAAAAACCACTTTTCGCACTTGTGTTAGTGTTGAAAAACCACTTTTCGCACTTGTGTTAGTGTTGAAAAACCACCTTTCGCACTTGTGTTGGTGCAGGAAACCACTTTTGCACTTGTATTAGTGTGGAAAAAACACTTTTTGCACTTGTGATAGTGTTAAAAAACCACTTTTCGCACTTGTGTTAGTGTTGAAAAACCACATTTCGCACTTGTGTTGGTGCAGGAAACCACTTTTGCACTTGTATTAGTGTGGAAAAACCACTTTTTGCACTTGTGTTAGTGTTGAAAAAACACTTTTCGCACCTGTGTTAGTGTTGAAAAACCACTTTTCGCACTTGTGTTGGTGCAGGAAACCACTTTTGCACTTGTATTAGTGTGGGAAAAACCACTTTTCGCACTTGTGTTAGTGTTGAAAAACCACTTTTCGCACTTGTGTTAGTGTTGAAAAACCACTTTTCGCACTTGTGTTGGTGCAGGAAACCACTTTTGCACTTGTATTAGTGTGGAAAAACCACTTTTCGCACTTGTGTTAGTGTTGAAAAACCACTTTTCGCACTTGTGTTAGTGTTGAAAAACCACTTTTCGCACTTGTGTTGGTGCAGGAAACCACTTTTGCACTTGTATTAGTGTGGAAAAAACACTTTTTGCACTTGTGATAGTGTTGAAAAACCACTTTTCGCACTTGTGTTAGTGTTGAAAAAACACTTTTCGCACTTGTGTTAGTGTTGAAAAACCACTTTTCGCTCTTGTGTTAGTGTTGAAAAACCACTTTTCGCACTTGTGTTGATGCAGGAAACCACTTTTGCACTTGTATTAGTGTGAAAAAAACACTTTTCGCACTTGTGTTAGTGTTGAAAAACCACTTTTCGCACTTGTGTTAGTGTTGAAAAACCACTTTTCGCACTTGTGTTGGTGCAGGAAACCACTTTTGCACTTGTATTAGTGTGGAAAAAACACTTTTCGCACTTGTGATAGTGTTGAAAAACCACTTCTCGTACTTGTGTTAGTGTTGAAAAACCACTTTTCGCACTTGTGTTAGTGCAGGAAACCACTTTTGCACATGTATTAGTGTGGAAAAAACACTTTTTGCACTTGTGATAGTGTTGAAAAACCACTTTTCGCACTTGTGTTAGTGTTGAAAAACCACTTTTCGCACTTGTGTTAGTGTTGAAAAACCACTTTTCGCACTTGTGTTGGTGCAGGAAACCACTTTTGCACTTGTATTATTGTGGAACAACCACTTTTCGCACTTGTGTTAGTGTGGAAAAAACACTTTTCGCACTTGTGTTAGTGTTGAAAAACCACTTTTCGCACTTGTGTTAGTGTTGAAAAACCACTTTTCGCACTTGTGTTAGTGTTGAAAAACCACTTTTCGCACTTGTGTTAGTGTTGAAAAACCACTTTTCGCACTTGTGTTGGTGCAGGAAACCACTTTTGCACTTGTATTAGTGTGGAAAAAACACTTTTCGCACTTGTGTTAGTGTTGAAAAACCACTTTTCGCACTTGTGTTAGTGTTGAAAAACCACCTTTCGCACTTGTGTTGGTGCAGGAAACCACTTTTGCACTTGTATTAGTGTGGAAAAAACACTTTTTGCACTTGTGATAGTGTTGAAAAACCACTTTTCGCACTTGTGTTAGTGTTGAAAAACCACATTTCGCACTTGTGTTGGTGCAGGAAACCACTTTTGCACTTGTATTAGTGTGGAAAAACCACTTTTTGCACTTGTGTTAGTGTTGAAAAACCACTTTTCGCACCTGTGTTAGTGTTGAAAAACCACTTTTCGCACTTGTGTTGGTGCAGGAAACCACTTTTGCACTTGTATTAGTGTGGGAAAAACCACTTTTCGCACTTGTGTTAGTGTTGAAAAACCACTTTTCGCACTTGTGTTAGTGTTGAAAAACCACTTTTCGCACTTGTGTTGGTGCAGGAAACCACTTTTGCACTTGTATTAGTGTGGAAAAACCACTTTTCGCACTTGTGTTAGTGTTGAAAAACCACTTTTCGCACTTGTGTTAGTGTTGAAAAACCACTTTTCGCACTTGTGTTGGTGCAGGAAACCACTTTTGCACTTGTATTAGTGTGGAAAAAACACTTTTTGCACTTGTGATAGTGTTGAAAAACCACTTTTCGCACTTGTGTTAGTGTTGAAAAACCACTTTTCGCACTTGTGTTGGTGCAGGAAACCACTTTTGCACTTGTATTAGTGTGGAAAAAACACTTTTCGCACTTGTGTTAGTGTTGAAAAACCACTTTTCGCACTTGTGTTAGTGTTGAAAAACCACTTTTCGCACTTGTGTTAGTGTTGAAAAACCACTTTTCGCACTCGTGTTGGTGCAGGAAACCACTTTTGCACTTGTATTAGTGTGGAAAAAACACTTTTTGCACTTGTGATAGTGTTGAAAAACCACTTTTCGCACTTGTGTTAGTGTTGAAAAACCACTTTCGCACTTGTGTTGGTGCAGGAAACCACTTTTGCACTTGTATTAGTGTGGAAAAACCACTTTTCGCACTTGTGTTAGTGTTGAAAAACCACTTTTCGCACTTGTGTTAGTGTTGAAAAACCACTATTCGCACTCGTGTTGGTGCAGGAAACCACTTTTGCACTTGTATTAGTGTGGAAAAAACACTTTTTGCACTTGTGATAGTGTTGAAAAACCACTTTTCGCACTTGTGTTATTGTTGAAAAACCACTTTTCGCACTTGTGTTGGTGCAGGAAACCACTTTTGCACTTGTATTAGTGTGGAAAAAACACTTTTTGCACTTGTGATAGTGTTGAAAAACCACTTTTTGCACTTGTGTTAGTGTTGAAAAACCACTTTTCGCACTTGTGTTGGTGCAGGAAACCACTTTTGCACTTGTATTAGTGTTGAAAAACCACTTTTCGCACTTGTGTTAGTGTTGAAAAACCACTTTTCGCACTTGTGTAAGTGTTGAAAAAACACTTTTCGCACTTGTGTTAGTGTTGAAAAACCACTTTTCGCTCTTGTGTTAGTGTTGAAAAACCACTTTTCGCACTTGTGTTGATGCAGGAAACCACTTTTGCACTTGTATTAGTGTGAAAAAAACACTTTTCGCACTTGTGTTAGTGTTGAAAAACCACTTTTCGCACTTGTGTTGGTGTTGAAAAACCACTTTTCGCACTTGTGTTGGTGCAGGAAACCACTTTTGCACTTGTATTAGTGTGGAAAAAACACTTTTCGCACTTGTGATAGTGTTGAAAAACCACTTCTCGCACTTGTGTTAGTGTTGAAAAACCACTTTTCGCACTTGTGTTAGTGCAGGAAACCACTTTTGCACATGTATTAGTGTGGAAAAAACACTTTTTGCACTTGTGATAGTGTTGAAAAACCACTTTTCGCACTTGTGTTAGTGTTGAAAAACCACTTTTCGCACTTGTGTTGGTGCAGGAAACCACTTTCCGCACTTGTGTTAGTGTTGAAAAACCACTTTTCGCACTTGTGTTAGTGTTGAAAAACCACTTTTCGCACTTGTGTTAGTGTTGAAAAACCACTTTTTGCACTTGTGTTGGTGCAGGAAACCACTTTTGCACTTGTATTAGTGTGGAAAAAACACTTTTCGCACTTGTGTTAGTGTTGAAAAACCACTTTTCGCACTTGTGTTAGTGTTGAAAAACCACTTCTCGCACTTGTGTTAGTGTTGAAAAACCACTTTTCGCACTTGTGTTAGTGCAGGAAACCACTTTTGCACATGTATTAGTGTGGAAAAAACACTTTTTGCACTTGTGATAGTGTTGAAAAACCACTTTTCGCACTTGTGTTAGTGTTGAAAAACCACTTTTCGCACTTGTGTTGGTGCAGGAAACCACTTTTTGCACTTGTGTTAGTGTTGAAAAACCACTTTTCGCACTTGTGTTAGTGTTGAAAAACCACTTTTCGCACTTGTGTTGGTGCAGGAAACCACTTTTGCACTTGTATTAGTGTGGAAAAAACACTTTTTGCACTTGTGTTAGTGTTGAAAAACCACTTTTCGCACTTGTGTTAGTGTTGAAAAACCACTTTTCGCACTTGTGTTGGTGAAGGAAACCACTTTTGCACTTGTTTTAGTGTGGAAAAAACACTTTTTGCACTTGTGATAGTGTTGAAAAACCACTTTTCGCACTTGTGTTAGTGTTGAAAAACCACTTTTCGCACTTGTGTTGGTGCAGGAAACCACTTTTGCACTTGTATTATTGTGGAAAAACCACTTTTCGCACTTGTGTTAGTGTTGAAAAACCACTTTTCGCACTTGTGTTAGTGTTGAAAAACCACTTTTCGCACTTGTGTTAGTGTTGAAAAACCACTTTTCGCACTTGTGTTAGTGTTGAAAAACGACTTTTCGCACTTGTGTTGGTGCAGGAAACCACTTTTGCACTTGTATTAGTGTGGAAAAAACACTTTTCGCACTTGTGTTAGTGTTGAAAAACCACTTTTCGCACTTGTGTTAGTGTTGAAAAACCACTTTTCGCACTTGTGTTAGTGTTGAAAAACCACTTTTCGCACTTGTGTTAGTGTTGAAAAACCACTTTTCGCACTTGTGTTGGTGCAGGAAACCACTTTTGCACTTGTATTAGTGTGGAAAAAACACTTTTCGCACTTGTGTTAGTGTTGAAAAACCACTTTTCGCACTTGTGTTGGTGCAGGAAACCACTTTTGCACTTGTATTAGTGTGGAAAAACCACTTTTCGCACTTGTGTTAGTGTTGAAAAACCACTTTTCGCACGTGTGTTAGTGTTGAAAAACCACTTTTCGCACTTGTATTGGTGCAGGAAACCACTTTTGCACTTGTATTAGTGTGGAAAAAACACTTTTTGCACTTGTGATAGTGTTGAAAAACCACTTTTTGCACTTGTGTTAGTGTTGAAAAACCACTTTTCGCAGTTGTGTTGGTGCAGGAAACCACTTTTGCACTTGTATTAGTGTTGAAAAACCACTTTTCGCACTTGTGTTAGTGTTGAAAAACCACTTTTCGCACTTGTGTTAGTGTTGAAAAAACACTTTTCGCACTTGTGTTAGTGTTGAAAAACCACTTTTCGCTCTTGTGTTAGTGTTGAAAAACCACTTTTCGCACTTGTGTTGATGCAGGAAACCACTTTTGCACTTGTATTAGTGTGAAAAAAACACTTTTCGCACTTGTGTTAGTGTTGAAAAACCACTTTTCGCACTTGTGTTAGTGTTGAAAAACCACTTTTCGCACTTGTGTTGGTGCAGGAAACCACTTTTGCACTTGTATTAGTGTGGAAAAAACACTTTTCGCACTTGTGATAGTGTTGAAAAACCACTTCTCGCACTTGTGTTAGTGTTGAAAAACCACTTTTCGCACTTGTGTTAGTGCAGGAAACCACTTTTGCACATGTATTAGTGTGGAAAAAACACTTTTTGCACTTGTGATAGTGTTGAAAAACCACTTTTCGCACTTGTGTTAGTGTTGAAAAACCACTTTTCGCACTTGTGTTAGTGTTGAAAAACCACTTTTCGCACTTGTGTTGGTGCAGGAAACCACTTTTGCACTTGTATTAGTGTGGAAAAAACACTTTTCGCACTTGTGTTAGTGTTGAAAAACCACTTTTCGCACTTGTGTTAGTGTTGAAAAACCACCTCTCGCACTTGTGTTAGTGTTGAAAAACCACTTTTCGCACTTGTGTTAGTGCAGGAAACCACTTTTGCACATGTATTAGTGTGGAAAAAACACTTTTTGCACTTGTGATAGTGTTGAAAAACCACTTTTCGCACTTGTGTTAGTGTTGAAAAACCACTTTTCGCACTTGTGTTGGTGCAGGAAACCACTTTTCGCACTTGTGTTAGTGTTGAAAAACCACTTTTCGCACTTGTGTTAGTGTTGAAAAACCACTTTTCGCACTTGTGTTGGTGCAGGAAACCACTTTTGCACTTGTATTAGTGTTGAAAAACCACTTTTCGCACTTGTGTTAGTGTTGAAAAACCACTTTTCGCACTTTTGTTAATGTTGAAAAACCACTTTTCGCACTTTTGTTGATGCAGGAAACCACTTTTGCACTTGTATTAGTGTGGAAAAAACACTTTTCGCACTTGTGTTAGTGTAGAAAAACCACTTTTCGCACTTGTGTTAGTGTTGAAAAACCACTTTTCGCACTTGTGTTAGTGTTGAAAAACCACTTTTCGCACTTGTGTTGGTGCAGGATGCCACTTTTGCACTAGTATTAGTGTGGAAAAACCACTTTTCGCACTTGTGTTAGTGTTGAAAAACCATTTTTCGCACTTGTGTTAGTGTTCAAAAACCACTTTTCGCACTTGTGTTGGTGCAGGAAACCACTTTTGCACTTGTATTAGTGTGGAAAAAACACCTTTTGCACTTGTGATAGTGTTGAAAAACCACTTTTCGCACTTGGGTTAGTGTTGAAAAACCACTTTTCGCACTTGTGTTGGTGCAGGAAACCACTTTTGCACTTGTATTAGTGTGGAAAAAACACTTTTTGCACTTGTGATAGTGTTGAAAAACCACTTTTCGCACTTGTGTTAGTGAAGGAAACCACTTTTTGCACTTGTGTTCGTGTTGAAAACCCACTTTTCACACTTGTGTTAGTGTTGAAAAACCACTTTTCGCACTTGTGTTAGTGTTGAAAAACCACTTTTCGCACTTGTGTTGGTGCAAGAAACCACTTTATGCACTTGTATTAGTGTGGAAAAAACACTTTATGCACTTGTGTTAGTGTTGAAAAACCACTTTTCGCACTTGTGTTAGTGAAGGAAACCACTTTTTGCACTTGTGTTCGTGTTGAAAACCCACTTTTCGCACTTGTGTTAGTGTTGAAAATCCACTTTTCGCACTTGTGTTGGTGCAGGAAACCACTTTTGCACTTGTATTAGTGTGGAAAAAACACTTTTTGCACTTGTGATAGTGTTAAAAAACCACTTTTCGCACTTGTGTTAGTGTTGAAAAACCACATTTCGCACTTGTGTTGGTGCAGGAAACCACTTTTGCACTTGTATTAGTGTGGAAAAACCACTTTTTGCACTTGTGTTAGTGTTGAAAAAACACTTTTCGCACCTGTGTTAGTGTTGAAAAACCACTTTTCGCACTTGTGTTGGTGCAGGAAACCACTTTTGCACTTGTATTAGTGTGGGAAAAACCACTTTTCGCACTTGTGTTAGTGTTGAAAAACCACTTTTCGCACTTGTGTTAGTGTTGAAAAACCACTTTTCGCACTTGTGTTGGTGCAGGAAACCACTTTTGCACTTGTATTAGTGTGGAAAAACCACTTTTCGCACTTGTGTTAGTGTTGAAAAACCACTTTTCGCACTTGTGTTAGTGTTGAAAAACCACTTTTCGCACTTGTGTTGGTGCAGGAAACCACTTTTGCACTTGTATTAGTGTGGAAAAAACACTTTTTGCACTTGTGATAGTGTTGAAAAACCACTTTTCGCACTTGTGTTAGTGTTGAAAAAACACTTTTCGCACTTGTGTTAGTGTTGAAAAACCACTTTTCGCTCTTGTGTTAGTGTTGAAAAACCACTTTTCGCACTTGTGTTGATGCAGGAAACCACTTTTGCACTTGTATTAGTGTGAAAAAAACACTTTTCGCACTTGTGTTAGTGTTGAAAAACCACTTTTCGCACTTGTGTTAGTGTTGAAAAACCACTTTTCGCACTTGTGTTGGTGCAGGAAACCACTTTTGCACTTGTATTAGTGTGGAAAAAACACTTTTCGCACTTGTGATAGTGTTGAAAAACCACTTCTCGTACTTGTGTTAGTGTTGAAAAACCACTTTTCGCACTTGTGTTAGTGCAGGAAACCACTTTTGCACATGTATTAGTGTGGAAAAAACACTTTTTGCACTTGTGATAGTGTTGAAAAACCACTTTTCGCACTTGTGTTAGTGTTGAAAAACCACTTTTCGCACTTGTGTTAGTGTTGAAAAACCACTTTTCGCACTTGTGTTGGTGCAGGAAACCACTTTTGCACTTGTATTATTGTGGAAAAACCACTTTTCGCACTTGTGTTAGTGTGGAAAAAACACTTTTCGCACTTGTGTTAGTGTTGAAAAACCACTTTTCGCACTTGTGTTAGTGTTGAAAAACCACTTTTCGCACTTGTGTTAGTGTTGAAAAACCACTTTTCGCACTTGTGTTAGTGTTGAAAAACCACTTTTCGCACTTGTGTTGGTGCAGGAAACCACTTTTGCACTTGTATTAGTGTGGAAAAAACACTTTTCGCACTTGTGTTAGTGTTGAAAAACCACTTTTCGCACTTGTGTTAGTGTTGAAAAACCACCTTTCGCACTTGTGTTGGTGCAGGAAACCACTTTTGCACTTGTATTAGTGTGGAAAAAACACTTTTTGCACTTGTGATAGTGTTGAAAAACCACTTTTCGCACTTGTGTTAGTGTTGAAAAACCACATTTCGCACTTGTGTTGGTGCAGGAAACCACTTTTGCACTTGTATTAGTGTGGAAAAACCACTTTTTGCACTTGTGTTAGTGTTGAAAAACCACTTTTCGCACCTGTGTTAGTGTTGAAAAACCACTTTTCGCACTTGTGTTGGTGCAGGAAACCACTTTTGCACTTGTATTAGTGTGGGAAAAACCACTTTTCGCACTTGTGTTAGTGTTGAAAAACCACTTTTCGCACTTGTGTTAGTGTTGAAAAACCACTTTTCGCACTTGTGTTGGTGCAGGAAACCACTTTTGCACTTGTATTAGTGTGGAAAAACCACTTTTCGCACTTGTGTTAGTGTTGAAAAACCACTTTTCGCACTTGTGTTAGTGTTGAAAAACCACTTTTCGCACTTGTGTTGGTGCAGGAAACCACTTTTGCACTTGTATTAGTGTGGAAAAAACACTTTTTGCACTTGTGATAGTGTTGAAAAACCACTTTTCGCACTTGTGTTAGTGTTGAAAAACCACTTTTCGCACTTGTGTTGGTGCAGGAAACCACTTTTGCACTTGTATTAGTGTGGAAAAAACACTTTTCGCACTTGTGTTAGTGTTGAAAAACCACTTTTCGCACTTGTGTTAGTGTTGAAAAACCACTTTTCGCACTTGTGTTAGTGTTGAAAAACCACTTTTCGCACTCGTGTTGGTGCAGGAAACCACTTTTGCACTTGTATTAGTGTGGAAAAAACACCTTTTGCACTTGTGATAGTGTTGAAAAACCACTTTTCGCACTTGTGTTAGTGTTGAAAAACCACTTTCGCACTTGTGTTGGTGCAGGAAACCACTTTTGCACTTGTATTAGTGTGGAAAAACCACTTTTCGCACTTGTGTTAGTGTTGAAAAACCACTTTTCGCACTTGTGTTAGTGTTGAAAAACCACTATTCGCACTCGTGTTGGTGCAGGAAACCACTTTTGCACTTGTATTAGTGTGGAAAAAACACTTTTTGCACTTGTGATAGTGTTGAAAAACCACTTTTCGCACTTGTGTTATTGTTGAAAAACCACTTTTCGCACTTGTGTTGGTGCAGGAAACCACTTTTGCACTTGTATTAGTGTGGAAAAAACACTTTTTGCACTTGTGATAGTGTTGAAAAACCACTTTTTGCACTTGTGTTAGTGTTGAAAAACCACTTTTCGCACTTGTGTTGGTGCAGGAAACCACTTTTGCACTTGTATTAGTGTTGAAAAACCACTTTTCGCACTTGTGTTAGTGTTGAAAAACCACTTTTCGCACTTGTGTAAGTGTTGAAAAAACACTTTTCGCACTTGTGTTAGTGTTGAAAAACCACTTTTCGCTCTTGTGTTAGTGTTGAAAAACCACTTTTCGCACTTGTGTTGATGCAGGAAACCACTTTTGCACTTGTATTAGTGTGAAAAAAACACTTTTCGCACTTGTGTTAGTGTTGAAAAACCACTTTTCGCACTTGTGTTGGTGTTGAAAAACCACTTTTCGCACTTGTGTTGGTGCAGGAAACCACTTTTGCACTTGTATTAGTGTGGAAAAAACACTTTCGCACTTGTGATAGTGTTGAAAAACCACTTCTCGCACTTGTGTTAGTGTTGAAAAACCACTTTTCGCACTTGTGTTAGTGCAGGAAACCACTTTTGCACATGTATTAGTGTGGAAAAAACACTTTTTGCACTTGTGATAGTGTTGAAAAACCACTTTTCGCACTTGTGTTAGTGTTGAAAAACCACTTTTCGCACTTGTGTTGGTGCAGGAAACCACTTTCCGCACTTGTGTTAGTGTTGAAAAACCACTTTTCGCACTTGTGTTAGTGTTGAAAAACCACTTTTCGCACTTGTGTTAGTGTTGAAAAACCACTTTTTGCACTTGTGTTGGTGCAGGAAACCACTTTTGCACTTGTATTAGTGTGGAAAAAACACTTTTCGCACTTGTGTTAGTGTTGAAAAACCACTTTTCGCACTTGTGTTAGTGTTGAAAAACCACTTCTCGCACTTGTGTTAGTGTTGAAAAACCACTTTTCGCACTTGTGTTAGTGCAGGAAACCACTTTTGCACATGTATTAGTGTGGAAAAAACACTTTTTGCACTTGTGATAGTGTTGAAAAACCACTTTTCGCACTTGTGTTAGTGTTGAAAAACCACTTTTCGCACTTGTGTTGGTGCAGGAAACCACTTTTTGCACTTGTGTTAGTGTTGAAAAACCACTTTTCGCACTTGTGTTAGTGTTGAAAAACCACTTTTCGCACTTGTGTTGGTGCAGGAAACCACTTTTGCACTTGTATTAGTGTGGAAAAAACACTTTTTGCACTTGTGTTAGTGTTGAAAAACCACTTTTCGCACTTGTGTTAGTGTTGAAAAACCACTTTTCGCACTTGTGTTGGTGAAGGAAACCACTTTTGCACTTGTTTTAGTGTGGAAAAAACACTTTTTGCACTTGTGATAGTGTTGAAAAACCACTTTTCGCACTTGTGTTAGTGTTGAAAAACCACTTTTCGCACTTGTGTTGGTGCAGGAAACCACTTTTGCACTTGTATTATTGTGGAAAAACCACTTTTCGCACTTGTGTTAGTGTTGAAAAACCACTTTTCGCACTTGTGTTAGTGTTGAAAAACCACTTTTCGCACTTGTGTTAGTGTTGAAAAACCACTTTTCGCACTTGTGTTAGTGTTGAAAAACGACTTTTCGCACTTGTGTTGGTGCAGGAAACCACTTTTGCACTTGTATTAGTGTGGAAAAAACACTTTTCGCACTTGTGTTAGTGTTGAAAAACCACTTTTCGCACTTGTGTTAGTGTTGAAAAACCACTTTTCGCACTTGTGTTAGTGTTGAAAAACCACTTTTCGCACTTGTGTTAGTGTTGAAAAACCACTTTTCGCACTTGTGTTGGTGCAGGAAACCACTTTTGCACTTGTATTAGTGTGGAAAAAACACTTTTCGCACTTGTGTTAGTGTTGAAAAACCACTTTTCGCACTTGTGTTGGTGCAGGAAACCACTTTTGCACTTGTATTAGTGTGGAAAAAC
Source organism: Myxine glutinosa (assembly GCF_964187855.1). Taxonomy (NCBI): domain Eukaryota; kingdom Metazoa; phylum Chordata; class Myxini; order Myxiniformes; family Myxinidae; genus Myxine; species Myxine glutinosa. The sequence goes on along the minus strand of NW_027618039.1, from coordinate 6,294 downwards.
CACTTTTCGCACTTGTGTTAGTGTTGAAAAACCACTTTTCGCACGTGTGTTAGTGTTGAAAAACCACTTTTCGCACTTGTATTGGTGCAGGAAACCACTTTTGCACTTGTATTAGTGTGGAAAAAACACTTTTTGCACTTGTGATAGTGTTGAAAAACCACTTTTTGCACTTGTGTTAGTGTTGAAAAACCACTTTTCGCAGTTGTGTTGGTGCAGGAAACCACTTTTGCACTTGTATTAGTGTTGAAAAACCACTTTTCGCACTTGTGTTAGTGTTGAAAAACCACTTTTCGCACTTGTGTTAGTGTTGAAAAAACACTTTTCGCACTTGTGTTAGTGTTGAAAAACCACTTTTCGCTCTTGTGTTAGTGTTGAAAAACCACTTTTCGCACTTGTGTTGATGCAGGAAACCACTTTTGCACTTGTATTAGTGTGAAAAAAACACTTTTCGCACTTGTGTTAGTGTTGAAAAACCACTTTTCGCACTTGTGTTAGTGATGAAAAACCACTTTTCGCACTTGTGTTGGTGCAGGAAACCACTTTTGCACTTGTATTAGTGTGGAAAAAACACTTTTCGCACTTGTGATAGTGTTGAAAAACCACTTCTCGCACTTGTGTTAGTGTTGAAAAACCACTTTTCGCACTTGTGTTAGTGCAGGAAACCACTTTTGCACATGTATTAGTGTGGAAAAAACACTTTTTGCACTTGTGATAGTGTTGAAAAACCACTTTTCGCACTTGTGTTAGTGTTGAAAAACCACTTTTCGCACTTGTGTTGGTGCAGGAAACCACTTTTCGCACTTGTGTTAGTGTTGAAAAACCACTTTTCGCACTTGTGTTAGTGTTGAAAAACCACTTTTCGCACTTGTGTTAGTGTTGAAAAACCACTTTTCGCACTTGTGTTGGTGCAGGAAACCACTTTTGCACTTGTATTAGTGTGGAAAAAACACTTTTCGCACTTGTGTTAGTGTTGAAAAACCACTTTTCGCACTTGTGTTAGTGTTGAAAAACCACTTCTCGCACTTGTGTTAGTGTTGAAAAACCACTTTTCGCACTTGTGTTAGTGCAGGAAACCACTTTTGCACATGTATTAGTGTGGAAAAAACACTTTTTGCACTTGTGATAGTGTTGAAAAACCACTTTTCGCACTTGTGTTAGTGTTGAAAAACCACTTTTCGCACTTGTGTTGGTGCAGGAAACCACTTTTCGCACTTGTGTTAGTGTTGAAAAACCACTTTTCGCACTTGTGTTAGTGTTGAAAAACCACTTTTCGCACTTGTGTTGGTGCAGGAAACCACTTTTGCACTTGTATTAGTGTTGAAAAACCACTTTTCGCACTTGTGTTAGTGTTGAAAAACCACTTTTCGCACTTGTGTTAATGTTGAAAAACCACTTTTCGCACTTTTGTTGATGCAGGAAACCACTTTTGCACTTGTATTAGTGTGGAAAAAACACTTTTCGCACTTGTGTTAGTGTAGAAAAACCACTTTTCGCACTTGTGTTAGTGTTGAAAAACCACTTTTTGCACTTGTGTTAGTGTTGAAAAACCACTTTTCGCACTTGTGTTGGTGCAGGATGCCACTTTTGCACTAGTATTAGTGTGGAAAAACCACTTTTCGCACTTGTGTTAGTGTTGAAAAACCATTTTTCGCACTTGTGTTAGTGTTCAAAAACCACTTTTCGCACTTGTGTTGGTGCAGGAAACCACTTTTGCACTTGTATTAGTGTGGAAAAAACACCTTTTGCACTTGTGATAGTGTTGAAAAACCACTTTTCGCACTTGGGTTAGTGTTGAAAAACCACTTTTCGCACTTGTGTTGGTGCAGGAAACCACTTTTGCACTTGTATTAGTGTGGAAAAAACACTTTTTGCACTTGTGATAGTGTTGAAAAACCACTTTTCGCACTTGTGTTAGTGAAGGAAACCACTTTTTGCACTTGTGTTCGTGTTGAAAACCCACTTTTCACACTTGTGTTAGTGTTGAAAAACCACTTTTCGCACTTGTGTTAGTGTTGAAAAACCACTTTTCGCACTTGTGTTGGTGCAAGAAACCACTTTTGCACTTGTATTAGTGTGGAAAAAACACTTTATGCACTTGTGTTAGTGTTGAAAAACCACTTTTCGCACTTGTGTTCGTGAAGGAAACCACTTTTTGCACTTGTGTTCGTGTTGAAAACCCACTTTTCGCACTTGTGTTAGTGTTGAAAATCCACTTTTCGCACTTGTGTTGGTGCAGGAAACCACTTTTGCACTTGTATTAGTGTGGAAAAAACACTTTTTGCACTTGTGATAGTGGTGAAAAAACACATTTTGCAATTGTGTTAGTGTTGAAAAACCACTTTTCGCACTTGTGTTGGTGCAGGAAACCACTTTTGCACTTGTATTAGTGTGGAAAACCCACTTTTCGCACTTGTGTTAGTGTTGAAAAACCACTTTTCGCACTTTGTTGGTGCAGGAAACCACTTTTGCACTTGTATTAGTGTGGAAAAAATACTTTTTGCACTTGTGATAGTGTTGAAAAACTACTTTTCGCACATGTGTTGGTGTTGAAAAACCACTTTTCGCACTTGTGTTGGTGCAGGAAACCACTTTTGCATTTGTATTAGTGTGGAAAAACCACTTTTCGCACTTGTGTTAGTGTTGAAAAACCACTTTTCGCACTTTTGTTAGTGTTGAAAAACCACTTTTCGCACTTGTGTTGGTGCAGGAAACCACTTTTGCACTTGTATTAGTGTGGAAAAACCACTTTTCGCATTTGTGTTAGTGTTGAAAAACCACTTTTCGCACTTGTGTTAGTGTTGAAAAACCACTTTTCGCACTTGTGTTGGTGCAGGAAACCACTTTTGCACTTGTATTAGTGTGGAAAAAACACTTTTTGCACTTGTGTTAGTGTTGAAAAACCACTTTTCACACTTGTGTTAGTGTTGAAAAACCACTTTTCGCACTTGTGTTGGTGCAGGAAACCACTTTTGCACTTGTATTAGTGTGGAAAAACCACTTTTCGCACTTGTGTTAGTGTTGAAAAACCACTTTTCACACTTGCGTTAGTGTTGAAAACCACTTTTCACACTTGTGTTGGTGCAGGAAACCACTTTTGCACTTGTATTAGTGTGGAAAAAACACTTTTTGCACTTGTGATAGAGTTGAAAAACCACTTTTCGCACTTGTGTTAGTGTTGAAAAACCACTTTTCGCACTTGTGTTGTTGCAGGAAATCACTTTTGCAATTGTATTAGTGTGGAAAAACCACTTTTCGCACTTGTGTTAGTGTTGAAAAACCACTTTTCGCACTTGTGTTAGTGTTGAAAAACCACTTTTCGCACTTGTGTTGGTGCAGGAAACCACTTTTGCACTTGTATTAGTGTGGAAAAAACACTTTTTGCACTTGTGATAGTGTTGAAAAACCACTTTTCGCACTTGTGTTAGTGTTGAAAAACCACTTTTCGCACTTGTGTTGGTGCAGGAAACCACTTTTGCACTTGTATTAGTGTTGAAAAACCACTTTTCGCACTTGTGTTAGTGTTGAAAAACCACTTTTCGCACTTGTGTTAGTGTTGAAAAACCACTTTTCGCACTTTTGTTGATGCAGGAAACCACTTTTGCACTTGTATTAGTGTGGAAAAAACACTTTTTGCACTTGTGTTAGTGTAGAAAAACCACTTTTCGCACTTGTGTTAGTGTTGAAAAACCACGTTTCGCACTTGTGTTAGTGTTGAAAAACCACTTTTCGCACTTGTGTTGGTGCAGGATGCCACTTTTGCACTTGTATTAGTGTGGAAAAACCACTTTTCGCACTTGTGTTAGTGTTGAAAAACCACTTTTCGCACTTGTGTTAGTGTTGAAAAACCACTTTTCGCACTTTTGTTAGTGTTGAAAAACCACTTTTCGCACTTGTGTTGGTGCAGGAAACCACTTTTGCACTTGTATTAGTGTGGAAAAAGCACTTTTTGCACTTGTGATAGTGTTGAAAAACGACTTTTCGCACTTGTTTTAGTGTTGAAAAACCACTTTTCGCACTTGTGTTGGTGCAGGAAACCACTTTTGCACTTGTATTAGTGTGGAAAACCACTTTTCGCACTTGTGTTAGTGTTGAAAAACCACTTTTCACACTTGTGTTGGTGCAGGAAACCACTTTTGCACTTGTATTAGTGTGGAAAAAACACTTTTTGCACTTGTGATAGAGTTGAAAAACCACTTTTCACACTTGTGTTAGTGTTGAAATACCACTTTTCGCACTTGTGTTGTTGCAGGAAATCACTTTTGCACTTGTATTAGTGTGGAAAAACCACTTTTCGCACTTGTGTTAGTGTTGAAAAACCACTTTTCGCACTTGTGTTAGTGTTGAAAAACCACTTTTCGCACTGTGTTGGTGCAGGAAACCACTTTTGCACTTGTATTAGTGTGGAAAAAACACTTTTTGCACTTGTGATAGTGTTGAAAAACCACTTTTCGCACTTGTGTTAGTGTTGAAAAACCACTTTTTGCACTTGTGTTGGTGCAGGAAACCACTTTTGCACTTGTATTAGTGTTGAAAAACCACTTTTCGCACTTGTGTTAGTGTTGAAAAACCACTTTTCGCACTTGTGTTAGTGTTGAAAAACCACTTTTCGCACTTTTGTTGATGCAGGAAACCACTTTTGCACTTGTATTAGTGTGGAAAAAACACTTTTTGCACTTGTGTTAGTGTAGAAAAACCACTTTTCGCACTTGTGTTAGTGTTGAAAAACCACTTTTCGCACTTGTGTTAGTGTTGAAAAACCACTTTTCGCACTTGTGTTGGTGCAGGATGCCACTTTTGCACTTGTATTAGTGTGGAAAAACCACTTTTCGCACTTGTGTTAGTTTTGAAAAACACTTTTCGCACTTGTGTTAGTGTTCAAAAACCACTTTTCGCACTTGTGTTGGTGCAGGAAACCACTTTTACACTTGTATTAGTGTGGAAAAAACACCTTTTGCACTTGTGATAGTGTTGAAAAACCACTTTTCGCACTTGGGTTAGTGTTCAAAAACCACTTTTCGCACTTGTGTTGGTGCAGGAAACCACTTTTGCACTTGTATTAGTGTGGGAAAAAACACTTTTTGCACTTGTGATAGTGTTGAAAAAACCACTTTTCGCACTTGTGTTAGTGTTGAAAAACCACTTTTCACACTTGTGTTGGTGCAGGAAACCACTTTTGCACTTGTGTTGGTGCAGGAAACCACTTTTGCACTTGTATTAGTGTGGAAAAAACACTTTTCGCACTTGTGTTAGTGTTGAAAAACCACTTTTCGCACTTGTGTTGTTGCAGGAAATCACTTTTGCACTTGTATTAGTGTGGAAAAACCACTTTTCGCACTTGTGTTAGTGTTGAAAAACCACTTTTCGCACTTGTGTTAGTGTTGAAAAACCACTTTTCGCACTTGTGTTGGTGCAGGAAACCACTTTTGCACTTGTATTAGTGTGGAAAAAACACTTTTTGCACTTGTGATAGAGTTGAAAAACCACTTTTCACACTTGTGTTAGTGTTGAAAAACCACTTTTCGCACTTGTGTTGGTGCAGGAAACCACTTTTCGCACTTGTGTTGGTGCAGGAAACCACTTTTGCACTTGTATTAGTGTGGAAAACCACTTTTCGCACTTGTGTTAGTGTTGAAAAACCACTTTTCACACTTGTGTTAGTGTTGAAAAACCACTTTTCACACTTGTGTTGGTGCAGGAAACCACTTTTGCACTTGTATTAGTGTGGAAAAAACACTTTTTGCACTTGTGATAGAGTTGAAAAACCACTTTTCACACTTGTGTTAGTGTTGAAAAACCACTTTTCGCACTTGTGTTGTTGCAGGAAATCACTTTTGCACTTGTATTAGTGTGGAAAAACCACTTTTCGCACTTGTGTTAGTGTTGAAAAACCACTTTTCGCACTTGTGTTAGTGTTGAAAAACCACTTTTCGCACTTGTGTTGGTGCAGGAAACCACTTTTGCACTTGTATTAGTGTGGAAAAAACACTTTTTGCACTTGTGATAGTGTTGAAAAACCACTTTTCGCACTTGTGTTAGTGTTGAAAAACCACTTTTCGCACTTGTGTTGTGCAGGAAACCACTTTTGCACTTGTATTAGTGTTGAAAAACCACTTTTCGCACTTGTGTTAGTGTTGAAAAACCACTTTTCGCACTTGTGTTAATGTTGAAAAACCACTTTTCGCACTTTTGTTGATGCAGGAAACCACTTTCGCACTTGTGTTAGTGTTGAAAAACCACTTTTCGCACTTGTGTTAGTGTTGAAAAAACCACTTTTCGCACTTGTGTTGGTGCAGG